>NW_016909828.1:328993-370548 GCF_001483705.2 Eufriesea mexicana
AAATGTATTACATATTGATATATATTTACGTATTAATTAAATATAATGTACATAATATTGCTGCTACATAATCCACTCACAAACTAAAATGATCAACTTATGATCATTTTAAAAATTGTTTAAAATTCCAGATTTTATTTAAATTCAACTTTAATTAATTCTCAAAATTTGAAACAAATGTATATTTTCCTTGATCTGTAAAATCGATCGATTTGACGAATGAACAGTATAATAAGTTCCTCCAGTCTAGTCTCAGGTATTAATTAATCTTCCTTTCATTTCCACCCCATGAGTCTCATCATACCTCACTACCACCAATTCCGCATAAAAGATCCCGTCATTAACACGTACAAACATCGCGTGCCGCCATTTTCTCGTCTCTCATTTTCCACTTTGCATCGCTGCATTTGCATTTCCTATTTTTCCTCCCGATCTTCGCGCACGTCTCTCCCTGCAACAAGATCGAACTTTCATCGGGTTCTCTGATCGTTTCGAAACCGAATTAACAAGGTATCGCAATTACAGTCCTCGAGGCGGGGTTGGAAAAAGTTGGAGAAGCTCCTCGGGGCCTGTTTCGGAGATCGTGGAAAAGGGAGGAGCAGCCTGATTGCCACTCGCCCCGATAAATTCATCGGAGACTCGTGTCGTTTAAATCGGCGGAGGGATAATCCATGCGACAGATTTCGATTTAAACTTCGCGAAGACAATTTTCACAGGCCTCGATCTTTCCCGCTTTCGCCACCTGCTCTCTACTATACGCGCAATTTTCTCGCCTTCCCTGTTTTGCACCCTCTTCCAACGACGTCTACGATCCTCCGAGTAATCTGCGTCCTCTGGCTTCGCTTTCAGAGTTTATGCGAATCCTTAGGGTCGCGGAAATTTGGAGTTAGGGGTGCGTGGGGTTCCGAAAATGTCCCGGATTCCAGAAAATATCGGGGTCCCGAAAATATTTGAAATTTCTAAAAATATCGGGGTCCCGAAAATATTTGAAATTTCTAAAAATATCGGGGTCCCGAAAATATTTGAAATTTCTGAAAATATATGGGATCCCGAAAATATTCGAAACTTCTGAAAATATATGAGATCCCGAAAATATTTAAAATTCCTGAAAATATCTAAAATTCTCGAAAATGTGCTGGATCCTAGAAAAATCTTGGACTCCTGAAAATATTCAAAATTCCGGAAAATGTCCAGATTCCCATAATCTGTGAGATAAAATTTGAAAAATTGCCGTGTTAGTATTCGTTTTGCCGAATATCGTTTGTTTTGAAAACATACATCACATACGTAATTAGTATTTAACACGTATTTAAAATTTCCCCAAATTGTCTTCGCGTATCGAAATCTATTAAGATTCTTATGAATCTGTTGAAGAGAATACTATAATACACCGTTGATATATAAGTATATAGTAATTTAACATGATTTATCAGCGCGTTTTGCCCAGTTCATTGATTAATTAAACGGGTGGTTTAATGGTGCAGTAACAAACCGATTTGGGGAATATACAGAGTTTTCGTAATGTTCAGCAAAACATTTTCACGTTGATAATCAGGATATATGGGTATTCTGAGGTTACAAGCCCAATTCGGTTTATTAAGCCAGATTTATCGTGCACCTCCATATTTTCCTGCTAGAATTCGCGAAATATTTAATACTAATTCCGTAATAAACGTTTCATAAAATTCTAGACCATTGAACTGTGTATTTTTCGTAATAATTGCAACCTTCGTCGAGTCGCTTAATAATACTATAATTACAAGGCTGTCAAGAAACGTATAAATACTCAATTAAAACATGCTTGCTTAATCCACCGTGTAATTGATTTAATTGCGAAACGTGTAACGATATTATAACCTTCGTGCATGCAATTTCCGATCGATCATTTATTTCTCACCTACTCTAGAAGATACCAAAAAAATTTTAATAATTCTCGATACTTTCCAATATTCTATATCTAAAAAAAAAAAAATTTTGTGAAAAATTTAAGATACGGTTAAAATGACAAACGAGTGTATTCGTGATGCACACTGCGTGTTGAATTGCGAATGGAAGCAAAGACGCGTTGCGTACCAGACGACTTGTAAGCTCAAATCAACGTATTTTTCACAATCGAGCCCTCGTTAATCATCGTTTGATCATTTTTGCGCAGGTGGTGACGCCACAGAAATGCGGCGACGTCTACCTTTACGATCTTCCAGCGAGCCGAGGAAGTCCTGCGCCACCCTCCAGGCACGATTCACCCTTGAACTCGAATAACGAGCATTTACACAACTCAGGTGCGTAGCAACCCCTCGTTTTGTTCTCCAACCATTCGTCCGCGACGTAGTAACTTCAATAGTTTCGCGCATTCGCTGAAAATTACGTGGAAACGCGTTGCGAATATATTTTCCCAGACGTTGTGCTTCATATAATGAATTGAAAAGGAAATAATTGAAAACTGTAATGGAATGTAATAAAAGTTATAAATGTAACAAATGTAAATAAAAGAATTTATATTTTCGATTATTTATAGTTTATATTTTTATGTTTTTAATTTATTTATATTATATCACATATTTTTATAATTTTTATATAATCATTTTTCTGAACTATTTTATATTTTTGGCTTACTTTTTTTCATTAATTTTAAATTTATTATTCCTTTGCGAATCTTTAATAAATTGTTGAAAATTTGATTTTTCTCTGTAAAGGAATAATGCTTTTCGTTCGAATCGAGTTAGTCGCAGTTATATAACTGTACTAACACTCGGAGATTATGATAATCTTTTGCTATTGTCTATTGTTCTTTATTATCTTTAGTCAGAAAACGGAGATGAAATAATTTATATTTTTTATTATAATATATTCCCATCTGTCTCACACTTGCCTGTCAATCCTTATCCGAAGTCAACCTTCGTTTATGCTAATTTCAGTTCGAGTTTCCGATATTTTCAAGTTGAATGAAACATAAGCGAAACGTTGTTTACTGTACACTGTACATGTCTCGATTAATATCGTTTAACGAATAAATATACGATCGAAAATATTAATTTCGAAGACGGCCAATAATTAGAGTTACACGAACATTTTGATATTTATTATTTCATTTCGGATAAACATTGCGCGAATTTTCATAATGGATACATTTTCCCGCGTTCTTCCTGTTCCCGGTGCAAAATCTCCTTTTTGTTTGCGAATGTTTTATTAATCATGCACCGGATGTTGTTTCGGCACACGTGTGCAAGAGGAAGTATCAAGCGATTTTAATGCGAACGGAATAATTATCCTGCCTTTCGATGCATTTATTTTCATTTATATATCTATCCGTACGAATCTCCGCGAATAGAAATACTCGAATTACAATACTAAAATGCGAAAAGAAAAAGGAAAACAGGAAAGTATAACAAGCACGAGATATTTGGCAACAATCTTATATAATTTATCTAATAATAATTAAATGAGAATTATCGAATATTAACCCTTTGCACTCGAGAGATGAGCTTCAGTCACCATTTCATAAAATTTGGAAGATCGATATTAATTAATATATCAAATTTAATGTTATGTAACAGTGTGCGAGGTATCGAAAGCAAATACTTCTACAATTCTATTATTATACAATTCTTTATTTATTGCTCAAAAAAGTATCTTCAGTTGCTTAGTAGAGAATCTTTGATTTTCTACTTTTCTCTAGTCAAAAAATCGTCGAGTGCAAATGGTTAATATTAAATATTATCGAATGAAAATATCACTAAGAATTAATTAAGTAATACAACGTGCAGTCTAATATTTACGTAAGAAATTAAAAATTCTTATAAAGAATTCTTATCGATAAATAAACTATAAATTTGATAATAGAAATTGAAAAATTTATGTACAATTATAAAATAATAAAAGTGTGAGGATAAAATAATACCTTACCACGAAATACTGCCACAAAGTGATCCAATGAAGAAGCAGATGCCTTTGCGACTGGCTTTGGAAAAACAAAATGGTAGTCGGTGGAGGATGTCCGAACTCGTTGTTGGCCTGTAACAGAGCAATTCATTTAATCGTTTTAATCGGCCATTATACTCTTATTCGTGGGTATTCGATTGAAAACAAGATACTTCCATAGAGAGCATTTATTGAGAATCGATAACACGTCGATGTTTCTCCCGGAATTCTTTCATTAAACGGCGTTATTGCGAATACAATCTCCATTTCCATTCAAAAAACCGCCAGCGTATCGGCTCGTGAATATACATCAGGCCTTACAATATTTGCAATAAAAACTTTCCGCATAGCATTCGTATGTTAACGGAAGATCGATAGTATGGGGACACTTGGACGATATTTTACTGCTCGAACGTGTAAGATATTCTGATATTTCTGGTTATACGACTCTGTTAGCAAGCGGAAATAGCTGGACGAGATGGAAGTGGAAATTGCTGCACTTGTTAAAAGATAATGACGAAACAAGGATCACTTTAAGAGATGAAAAATATCTGGAATTATTTTCCCGATGCTTTTATTGCTTTATAAATAGGAAATATGTGGACGATATTTTTTAGGATCGTAGAAATTTATGAAAATGTGCGGAAGATGGTATTTATTCCTTATTGATGGATAATTTGATAATTGTTCTTTACATCGGGAAGTTAAAGTATTTCCATTAATTCACTTGTTAATTTTGTTAAACGATAATGAAAAAGGAGGATCGATAATTGGTTTATTACATTATTGATCTATTAATTTTTTTCAAGGACGAGTAATTTGTTACTAAGCGATGGTTTTCGATCCAACATGCATACAAATAAAACAAATTCGAATTTATCTGAAGCTATTCTGTCATCCCTACAGGCAATTAGAAATAATTGGTAAAAGATTCCTTTTTCGATCCGAGATGCATATCAAAAACAGCTCCTAAAAATGAAACAATTTTAATTCGAAGAAATTTTAATCTATTTTAAATAATTCTGTCATACTTAAAATTATAATTCATTCGCAAACGATCACATCTTTTTCGCAGATACATATTAAAAATAGCTTCCAAAAATTATGCAATTTTAATTTCTTTTAAATAATTCTATTATTCCTAAAATTAATTATAATTAATTAGTAAACGATCATTTCTTTTCGCGATACATATTAAAAGTATCCAAAAATTAAACAACATTCACTTAAAATAAATTCTAATTTATTCCACCTAATTTCATCGTCTTCAAACACAATTAATTAATTATTATCCAAATCGTATATACAATTTTCGATTCCACATGTATACGTACCACAAGACCAACTTCTAAAAGTCACTAAAATTCTAATTCAAAGTACCTTTTACCTTAAGCTCATTTCATTCGACAAAGCTGAATAACGCTTCCCGGGAATCAATAATTTTAATTTCTTTTAAATAATTATGTTATTCCTAAAATTAATTATAATTAACTAGTAAACGATCATTTCTTTTCGCGATACATATTAAAAGTATCCGAAAATTAAACAACATTCCATTAAAATAAATTCTAATCTATTCCATCTAATTTCATCGTCTTTAAACACAAGTAATTAATTATTATCTAAATAATAATAATTAATTATAATTAATTAGTAAACGATCATTTTCTTCGCGATACATATTATGGGTATCCAAAAATTAAACAACATTCAATTATAATAAATTCTAATCTATTCCATCTAATTTCATCGTCTTCAAACACAATTAATTAATTACTATCTAAATAATAATTATTATCTAAATCGTATATATAATTTTCGATTGCACATGTACACGTACCACAAGACCAATTTTTAAAAGTCACCGAAATTCCAATTTAAAGTTCCTTTTTCTTTAAGCTCATTTCATTCGACAAAGCTGAATAACGCTTCCCGGAAAACAATAATAAATCGTCCCTCGATATTCTCTGTCTCGCGATGCAAGCAAAGGCCGACCGGCGAAATTAATATCTGTCCAAAGCGAAATGAAAAAGACGTCTCTCAGAATGAAAGGGGTATTGTCACTGCGACCGGAAGAAATCGCGGTTATCTTGCTTCGTTTCTTACACTCGATCAGGAGGAAGATGCACCGCGAGGCATCTTACTCGCGCGTATCCGCGCGCGGTATCAGCTATTTATCTCGGGCGATCGGAGAAAAATGGTTTCCTAGTTCCTTTCACGAATCGACGTATCCGGGACATTCCTCGAACGAGGGGGGGTATTAACGTAGGAAATTACAAAGCTATCTCGAGGAACCTTAACCGATCTCCAGAGTGAAAGATTGCTGATCCTGTCACGGTTCTCCTATCGACCGACTGACCCCGTTCGCCGGCATCGCAGTCGTTTAAAAATTCCCCGAGAACAATGGTATCGCGATCGTCGGGATACTCGGCAAATAAATTAACGATATTGTATCTGCTTCTAACGGCCGCGATAAATTCCAGCCGGAATATATGTTAGGGGCGAAAACTAACAATTATTGTACGTGTTATTGGTCGTGATTTATCGAACTTCAGATTAGATTATTGCAGGCCTAGGAATTTTTCTTGCTACACTTTCTATGCTTCCTTTAGACAGGTTCTGATAGGTTCTGTGGAACCTTTCTATGGTTCCTTAGCCGTTTGAGTCCCAAGCAACGCGA
The DNA here is from genome assembly GCF_001483705.2 of Eufriesea mexicana. NCBI lineage: Eukaryota > Metazoa > Arthropoda > Insecta > Hymenoptera > Apidae > Eufriesea > Eufriesea mexicana. The sequence goes on from NW_016909828.1 coordinate 335,592, forward strand.
TCGCGCTGTTCAGATTTCATGTCGAGAAGACCCAGCACATTTCGAGCGTTCTCGACAGCTGACGGTGCGTCACCGACTGTCGAAGTCGAAACGCTATCGCGCCACTTGACCATTCATCGCCATAATATAAACGAAGCGCTATCGCGCTGCTTGGGTTTCGTCGTACCCACTTAGAGGCAGCGCGGTCGCGCTGCTTGGGATTAGGGACAGTGTTTTTTTCAAAACCCTCTGGGACTCAAATGGTTAACCCTTTGTACTCGAGAGGTGAGCCTAAGTCACCGTTTAATCAAATTCCGAAGTTAAAATTCCATGTTAATTAACATATCAAATCTTAGATAACCTAAGATTGCATGGAATGTCGAAATAAAATAATTTTAAGTCTTAATTTATACCCGATTCCTTATTTACCGTTTCAAAAATGTCCTCGATGTTACAGTAGAAAATCTTTGAATTGCTATTTCTCTGTAATGAAAATAATCACCGAGTGCAAAGGGTTAATACATATATTTTTTTTATTTGGATCAATCGCGTGTTTGAACGATTCCGCGAAAAAGTAATTGTGGGAGAAAATTCTTTTTATATTTGGTGATGTAAGTATAGAGGTATGGGGGATTTAGTTAGAGAATTTTGTGATAATTATATTGCATATTTGAGATTAATAATCCACCCATTTTTGTTATTTAATATGTTCTAATATTCGGTGAAGTAAATATCAGATTAGCACCTAACTTCGAGCATATTTTCGAGTATAATAAACAGAAACATACGAATTATATTCTCATCCATAAACATGTCCGCCATTAACTCGTACAGCCTCCACGATAAACTCGAAAAGACCAAAAGCAGTATACACGCTCCCTCACGGACCAGCCCGATAAAACGTCAAGCCCAGCTCAACAGGAGACCTAGATGGATTAAACGATATATCAACGTTCAGCGGCTCAAAACTTCCCCACGAAACATTTTCCCCCGAACCAACCCTTACACCGCAACATCCCAACAACACCATCCCCTTGACCCATCCAGACGAAAGTTCAGTTCCCTTCAGTTTCCTTCATCAAACAATCCCAATTCATCAAACCTCCTAGAGGTGATCATCGAGTATCGATAAATTATCGCTAATCCATCGTTATTTCGCGGTATATATTAATATCGAATAAATTGTAAGCGCAACAACAAATTTGATGCACACTCGATACAAGTATCGATCAGACGATGACGAGTGGAATAAAATATCTAAGATATCTACTCTATATAAGAGTAATACGACTATAATAAGATATCACAGAGAAGAACAATTGACCTGAAAAATAATTTTCCAATTACTATCGAGTAACGAATCCTCACCGATTATCCGATGAAGACAAAGGCTAGAATCTCGCCGCGAAGGTCGCGACGTTTGATTCTCGTACGCCCTATACACCTTCGCGACGTTCGATTCTCTACACCCTGTACTTCGCGACCTTGACAGCACAGGTGTCTAACTTTCTCGTGAAATATCTGTGCAGGCCGGTACACGACAGGCAGCAGAAGTTCCGTGGACAATGGCGGCGACGTTGGTGACTGCTACGACGTGCCACCGCGAGCAGTGCCAGTGATACCCTCGCCAGCCAGCAGCCCGAGTCCCGCGCCCTCGTGCTACGACATCCCCAGGCCACCTACCTCCTGCACGCCGAACTCGAACTGCTCTGGAGGATCAGGCGTGACGCCGCTCGATTGCTACGACGTGCCCAGACCGCTGCAACCCCTCACCCCAAGCAGCTCGGCTTCCAGCCTCACCAACGATGGATCCCTCAGCGGATCGAACCGGTACGTGATCCCTCTGGGATGTATAATACGACTGCCAGGTTAGAGTATACCTTGTTCAATCGCCGTTTAATCGGATGACCGTCTGACGAGAGAGGTTAGGCCGATGGCTCAGGCTGATGACGATTTGGGTAGGATTCCTGGAAAATGGGGATTTATCAGACTGATATTGACTTTGGTTCTGGCTCTAACAGTGTCGATGTTGTTTTAATAGCTGTGCCTAGTGGGCTGTTAGCTGGAGTTTAGTGATAACAAAAGACTAAAAAGTGTGGACAGGGTATGTTGTAAATACAGTTTGTGAATCTGGTTATGATAGAGCTCGAAAAAATTATATAATGACTAGGAAATAGATACAGGGATTTCTTTAATATCCTAAATATAACCTAACGTGAAGGCTCTAAGAATCCAACGAATGTGTCAACCACTCTATTTGGTATTAGCAGAAGGAGGTAGCCCTGTCCACGTCATAGACGACTAGTCTGCTATTAGCTTTGGTTCTGGTTAAACATAGTGATGATGTTCTTGGAATATGGCTATGATCAGTAGGCTGTTGGATCGAGTGGAGATCAGGAACTGGGTTTAATGATAACAGAAGAATAAAAAGGGTATGAAAAGGGTATATTGCGAATACGGTTCATAATACTGATTATAATAGAGCTCGTCAATACAATTATATAGAGACTTGTCTAATATTTTTAAACATAACCTTACATGAGAACTCTAACAATCCAAGAAATTTGTCAAACACTCTTTGTCACTCTCTGTTTGGTACTGGCAGAAGGAGAGATCTCTGTCCACGTCACAGACGACTAGTCGTCTAGGATACTTGACCTCATCGCTGTATCTTAGGTCCTTAATCTAACAGGATACAACAACGCAATTGCTTCTAGACATTAGAATACAGACATAGACATAGACACCTATATAGGGTGTCTCATTTAAGCTCTCACAGCCAAAATCTCATAAATAGATGATTTTAAAACAGTAAACTGTCACGTGTCTTATAGTCCATTACTTTATTTTTTGGTATTTAGCGTTTTGGTATTCCGTAGCTCAAAATCCTGATAAACACGTGGTAGCTTGTTCGCTTTGAATCAACTATATAAGAAAATTTTTCCCTGAACCAATTTAAATGGGACACCCTGTACATCAGACACATCATTCGTTCACACGATGAATCGAGTTTTATCGAATAGGAGTTAAGTATAGCGAAAGATAAATTAATTGCGCTATAAAGTTAAATTATTATTGAAAATTATCTGGCTGTCATCTACTCCCTGTGTTTTCTATACTCGTTGAACTTTACGTCTGCTGGCTTCTGAGACCAGTCATCATTCTGACAATGAGTTCAGACTCTCTTTCGAGTTCTGTTTGCAACAGGATTTCGCTTTATCTCCGCCTGCTTCTACGTTTCTCTGAATTTTTATTCCTATTTTCATTCCTATTTTTATCTCCTGTCTCTTGCTTGCATTTTCTTATACCCTTTCTTCGTGGATTCACTCTACTCGAGCTTCGGATTTTTTGGACAATTTTTCATGCAGTTTGTATATTGCGAATACTCGTGCCTCTAATTGTTAGACCTTTTCCGAACATTATTCGCACGTGAAATTATCGTCCTGGAAGACAACAATGGCGTGGAAATTTACATTTAAATGACACGAAAATCGATAAGGATTATCTGCTCGCGCAGTTTCAAACGAGTTATACGCATAATTATGCAATTCAATAAACGAAAGCAATTATAACGTACGATTCGAGGGAAAAATGATTAAAGTAACTTTTAATCGAGACTCGACTGTTTTAATTAAGTCGGTATTCATCGCGAAATTCACCAATTTCCGCTGCTGTTTAAATGCAAAAATTTCTTTTAATCCCGAATGTACTCTTTTAATCATGATATTACACCGTGAAAAGAAGTGTACTGCATAATTAAAAAATGGAATCTCTCACTCTATTTCCTGAAAAAGAAATCCAGTTTCGTTTATTTGCAAAAAGAAGCCTTGTTTTCCCACAGTTGCGAAGTTTAATTCGGACGCCTGCTCCATTAAAATTTTTTGAATAGCTTTCATAGTTCGCGTTGTTACTACATATATAGGGAGATTAGCTGATAAAAGAGATCACGGATTTTTTTAACAAAGGCAGTGCAAGTCTTTCGGGTCATAGATTTAGTTGAAATTTTGCAGGTTTATAGATTTAGCCATCCAGAGAATAAATCATTATAAAGCCAACTACTCAATAGCTTTCGCCATATTTATAATTAGCGTTTTATTATTGCCTTAATTACAGATTTATTTCGAATATTTATCAATAATATATATAATAATATAATAATAATAATATTCGAAATAAATCTGTAATTAAGGCAATAATAAAGCTTTAATCGTAAATATCTCAAAAACTATGGAGTAGTTCGCCTTATATTGGTACATTTTCTCCAACTGGATGACTAAATCTACAAACCTGCAAAGTTTCAACTAAATCAATGACCCAAAGAACTTGCACTCTCCTTGATCGCGTCCCAAAAATGAAATTAAATAATAAACCTGTCACGAATACAATTTTATGTAAAATAATACCTAAAACATTTTCGGAAAATGAAAATGAAAATTTAATACTCGTTCGCCAATATATTTACCAATATTGGAAATAAATTCGTGAAATTAACCTCAAAATGGTGAATTTTCCAGTAGTATTACAGTTTCTATCCTGGAGCACCGTAAAAACGAATTTCTTTTTCCATAAAACCGGTGACAGCTGAACCATATTTTCGCTGGAAGCATAAATCAACAGAGCATTCGTGTTTCAACAGCTAGCAACCAGACTCGTGTCGTTACCTTTATATTTAGCGTCTTACTTGTTGGCATAACCGCGTGAACCACGTTTGCGAGCTTCGAAATTCCCTATTCGGGGCTAGTCCATTTCAATGAAACGTACATCCGAAATTAAACCATTACTGCGCGATGCTTTGAACGGTGAGCTTTTGAAGTCGTAGCACTTGTTTAAAGCAACTCCGTGCTATCGCGATGGATACTCGACGAGTACATTTGAGACGTCAACATTCGAGTGCGTTGAACTTTATACGTTCGCCAGCGTAACGAGACGTACAGCTGTGCTAGGAAGTGATTTATTTCTAGAAGCTCGGGCTTAAATACCGGACCAGTGCCAACCAGCGGTCATTCCTACTGCAGTTTCGGGGAAATCGGTGCCATTTACGGCGGAGAAAAGGGAAAGAATAAAGCCTGCGATGGGACATTTGCAATTTCCAACGCGATTCGCAGCTGAGAAATTTACTCTCCTCGATTATGTTATTCGAACGTTGAGATGAGGCTTATTCGATGATAAATTTTCCCATCGAATATAAATGTAACTACCGAGCATTGAAAATTAGCTTGTAAGTTTTATTTACGTATGAGAAAAGAAATTTTTGGTTATGGCACTAATAACTCTTTGGGGTACGCTGGGATTAAGTGTCCCACCATTTTGATGCATCGTAATGCATGGTGGGACATTTTTAGTCCCACCTGGAAATATTGCAATAGCTGCATGCTCATAGGTTTATATTTCGTCTTATTTACGTAAAAATTTCCATGCAACATGAGCCTATTTTATTATCTGAAATCCTGTGCCGCAAAGAGTTAATAGAATCCTATTCGCGTTACTTTAATTATATGATTAAAAATAAATAGAGGTGAGTGAGATCACGAAGCTTGCGAGATTTCAGACAACTTTTCGGGATCTTAGGTTTTTCGGGAATCGCATTTGGGAATCTCAAAAGTTTTCTGACATCTCGCCCTGATTGTTTGAAATCTCGTACACCACTGGAGAAAATCGTTTCATCTAAGATCTCGCGTAAGTTCCATCGCCTAAGGACTCGCGTCTATGAAACTCAAAAACGTGGAAAAGTTAAAGGCGTATGCGATCCCGGAAATTCCCGAAAATTTTTTGAAAGTCACGAAATTCTTCCGGGACTCTCAAAAGTTTGGTGACCTGGTCCCGATTATTTGGGATCTCGCACACCTCTGGAAAATATTTTTCCACTATAGATCTCGCGTAAGTTCCATCACCTAATAGCTTGCGTCTACAAAGCTCAAAAACGTCAAAAATTTAGAAATGTATGCGATCCCGGAAATTCCCGAAAATTGTTTGGAAGTCACAAAGTTTTTACGGGACTCTCAAAAGTTTGGTTGACCTGGTCCCGATTATTTGGGATCTCACACACCTCTGGAAAAGATTTTTCCATTATAGATCTCGCGTAAGTTCCATCGCCTACGGACTCGTGTCTGTAAAACTCAGAAACGTCAAAAAATTAAAGGTGTGTGCGATCCCGGAAATTTCCGAAAATTTTTTGAAAGTCACGAAGTTCTTTCGGGACTCTCAAAAGTTTGGAGACCTGGTCCCAAATGAGATTCGGGATCTCTCACACCCCTAGAAATAACGGATTATTTCACTGAAAAATTACACGTATTAATTTGCAATAATTGGTATCGTTCAGAGAGAATTACTCGACTTCGTCGATAACATTGGTCGTTCTTAATTAGGTAATTGTACGAAGTATTATACTTGGAGCAAGGAAGTCCGTAGTTTTCGAACTGTTCCTTTGGAACTATTACTTCTATTCTACTTCTCTTTCGCTGGCACTGATTAATAGCGCTCCATGGAAGTGTGGCCTCGTAATGGTTAAATGAATGGGAAACTTTGAAACGGGGAGAAACCAAATGGAAATACGCTTTAGATGGCTGTTGAAATGGCCAGGTTTTCAGCGATAAAATTCAGAGAAGTGTTCTCCTTCTTTGTTCTCCTAAGAACTAGTGCATCAACAGCTGACAAAACGGTAACGAGAAGTTTCATGCTCGAATGAACAAGCGGTGAAGTAAAATGTTTGATAAGCGAAATTTATTATAGTACTGTTACATAAAAATGACCAACGAAGGTTACAATTATCGCTGATATTTTTTAATAACTTTAGGTGTTGAATCGCTTTGCGGATAAGCGTTTCAGCAACCTTAAGGCCATTTCCTATTTAACTTACTAGCGCCACCACGGTTCGTATTTGTAACAAACGTTTATCCTAAATAATTATTTCCCAATTTTACCGATATAATCTTGGAATATTCTTCTTACTACGTATGTCATAGTTATACATTTGATATAAATTGTACGATTATATAAAACTGACAAGCAATCGAGTAACAACGGTTTTCTTTATTAATTAAAAGAATTAGGAACAGAAAATATTAACAGAAATATAAATTAATAATAGATATACCTTACCAATATCACGAAATATTTTGTTACAATAACATTGCTATTACAAAATTTTACATAGCAATCAGAAATTCCTAATCTAAAATCTCTATGAGTAACACACCACTCGTTTCCAATTAACTCACATAAAGTGTCATTTTCTCATATAAAACTTCCCTCTATGCAATTTCTTCCGACTCAAAATACTAAAATAAAGAAATCGAATAATAAACAAAATACTTTTATATATTATTAATTCTCTTCCTAACCAATTGTACCAATTGCCACGTTTCGTACAAGATAGATTTCGAAGGATCTCGACATCTACCTTTATCTACCTTTATTAACGCAAATACCTATCTCCTTTCAAAATATCAAAAATATTAATTGCGACAGAGCTACAAACTCGACCCAACAGTCCAATATCGTCAGAAATACGTAGCTTCGATTTAACAACGTGAAGCAAACGAACAGAAGACAGAATAAGCGATGAAATCATTGACTTACGCTACTTCCACGATTAACATAATATATTATGCAGTGTAAATGTATGCACGAATTACCCTAACCCAGGTCACTTCCCGTTTCAGATCCAGTCTGGCCGCCCCGGATTACGATGTACCTCGATCGCGTCTTCCAGCATCCTCGTTACCGTCCCGGCACAACACCCCCGTGCCTAAAACGCCGACACCTCCGCCCCCGCCGCAAACGCAGCAGATCTACGATGTTCCAGTCAGCAAGGAGCTTCCTCTGGAGCTGGACTCCGCTTTGGAAGGTCTGCAAAGGCTGCAGAGCGAGGCATCAGCCGCGATAGCCAGGCTACTCGGCTTCGTAAGTCCTGGATGGAGAACGCCGCAGCGATTAGACGCCACCCTAATGGACCTTAGGCTCGCAGCGCTCAGGCTTAGAACGTCCTTGCACGATCTGGCTGAATTCGCCGAAGGTAATTGGATCGTGTCTTTGAATTCCTTATGTCTCGCGATTTCATTGCGTTCTAGCGTCGTCGGTGATCGATTACGTATCGTGGGTAAAAGAGAAATGTTTTTACTTCGGATAATGGAACTGCTGAATAACTACTAGCTTCAGACCATCTACTTTTATAGTCACTGAAAGTATACCGCTGCTTTTGAAAAAGTTCACGTAGGTTTTACTGAAGCAGAAACTTGATTATACGTGTCCCTATTCGTCGTCCACTTTGATGAAGTATAATAATATTACATTAAGTATAATAGTGTTTCTTTGTATATTGCATTTAGCTAGAAGTTGCAAGTATCCAAGATATGAATCTACATGAACATCCAGTATTATAATCTCAACTCCTGTAACTTACGAAGACTACCCCTATATCTAGTCAAAATCCACAACCACTAAAAAATAATTATAATAATACTACTTTTGTAATATTACCATTTGACTATGTACTTATTACCAACTATGTATACATCTATCAGGAACAACCTTTAATCCCAACTTCTTCCGCAATGAGTACCTCCATACCCAAGAACCAAAATTACTAATATATACATCTACCTAAACATCTATAATTCATTCTACCAAAAGCCTCCAATTTCAATGTCTACTACACTACACAAAGATCACGAAGACCTATAGTCTGCTCAAAGAGACTAGATAGCTACTGTTCCACATCCTCAAACTCCAGGAACGACTTACTTATTGAGGGTTCTTGAGATTCTTTTCAATCATCATTGTCTCTAATGCACTATAGATTTTTCCTTTCTGCTCTCATCGCATTCGAATAATCGTCGGCACTTGGGTCTAAGCTCTGCGAAGTCAGACCTGATTACATTAACAAAAATCCACTACTAGAAAGAAAACGTTTTCATCTACACCACCTACGCTTCCAAAGCTACCCATAACTATAATCCATAATGCACGCGAGACAAAAAATTCCACCCTGTTCCACCTCATACGCGAATTACTCCCACGAAGAGCGAAACAGAGTCAGAGGCGAAGTGGCTCTCAACGAGGAACAAGAGGTCCATGTCGAATTAACGAAGCAAGCTGGAAAGAAATCCCTTCAAGAGACTTCTCTGCGTTTATTTTTTCTTTTTCCTATTTTTCTCTATGTTTCTCTCTGTACACAGGCACGCTGGGCAACGCGGGAAAGGCGCCGGACAAGGGGTTGGCCACGAAACTGCGACCCCTGGTCAAGGCTCTCCGCGATTCCGACAAGCTCGTGCAGGAAGCCGCCACCGAGCTGGACGCGATGGAATGGGACGCCGGCAAGCTATGCCGCGGGGGTAGCGATACCCCGACACCTACTAACGGGCCACCTTCCACCCTGCTGCCATCGGTGCAACCGGATCCACTCGATCAGCTGATCGCGTGCGCCCGGGCACTCACGGAAGACGTTCGTCAGGTGGCCAGTTTCATTCAGGTGAGGATCCACAAACGATGGGACTGTGTTTCTTGGCTGGTAGAACCGAAAAAGGGTGTCGACAGGTCGCTAGGTGTTACTCAGGTGAGCATCCACGAGCGATAAAATTGAAAATGGGTACCGTTGGGTCGCTATGTATACAGGTGCGCGAGGTCTCGAAGGTTTTGAATCTCGGTGTCTGAGACAAGACGAGACCTCGAAAATATCTCGACATTCGATATCGAATATCGAGGTTCTGGAAAAATACTGGATTCCCGGAAATTATATTATATAAACATTGCGCGAAATAAATTCCCCATAAAGTTCAAACGAAACGTCCCATTTTCATTATCATCGATGAGTTCACTACGATCACTGAAAGCCTCGAGAATTAAAAAATTTTCTAAAATACTGAGACAAGTTTCTTTTTATAACTTAGTTACTTGAAAAATCCATTATTTTCGTTAAATAGATTAGGTCGATTAGGTAAATTTCAAATGACTGAAATCCTAATCTTCCAATTTAAATTATATAACAAAAATGATAGATTTTTCAAGTAATCGAGATTATAATAAGAGACTTGATTATGATCGAGGAAAATAGAGAGTTCAAACACTTGAGAAGTCCACCAGAAATCCTGATCTACCGGCCTAAATTACCGAACAAATGTCTACAATCGGTTTTAAAATGGCGGCGTCTGTCTCTAATGTTCCCTTGAAAAGTAACGAAACTCGTGAAATTGGTCAACAGGGGAACTCGACGCTGCTCTTCAAACGGTCGTCGATCATCTCGACCGGTAGCAGCAACAACAGCGGCGCCGGCGAGGATTACGATTACGTAAATCTGGACTCGAGGGAGGTGGTGGCAAAGCAACGAGAGGAAGTGAGAGCATCGCTGCCGCAGGAACTTCGTAGTAATTACGATCTGCTGGTATCCGAGTCGGACAATGCCACGATTCAAATGCCACCCACGACACCGACACCCATGGATCCCAACGACAAACAATTGCTGGCTTTCTATGCCGCCCAGGTGATCACGCATGGCAATCACCTGACTCACGCCATTGACGCCTTCATGCAGACGGTCGAGCACAACCAACCACCAAAGGCGAGTACCGTAAACCTGGAAATCTAAACGACTATTATCCTTTGCTTCAGTCGTGACACGAGAACACCACATGGAGTATCAGTGGAATAAGCTTTTAATTATACAAGCGTGTCTCTGTTGCATCTACGACTTGCAGTTAGCCTGTGTAGATAAATTAAATGGAAAGTGCTATTCCGAAGCTCCAAGATTTGCCAGAAAGTGGGACTTTTCGAGAAAATTGAAGACAATCTTGTCCTAGTGGTGGTGTAGGATATTCAATTATATATTTAACTATTTATTAACCCTTTGCACTCGAAAGGTGAGCTTCAGTCACCACTTCATAAAATTTGGAAGATCGATATTAATTAATATATCAAATTTAATGTAATGTAACAATGTGCGAGGTATCGAAGTCAAATAATTATACAATTCTTTATTTACTGCTCGAAAAAGTATCGTCAATTTTTTAGTAGAGAATTATTGAATTTCTACTCTTCTCTAGCCAAAAAATCGTCGAGTGCAAAGGGTTAAATATATGCGAATATATATAATTTTCTCACTTTTTAGGAATTCTAATTTATTTAACAGTTGGCTTGCAGAACATACGATTTACGTATTTGTTAGAAAACATTTTTAAAGACAGATCCTATACCTCGTCAAAAGTTAAGTAATTTAAGCGGATGCTAATAAAAAGAATCGACGTTCGATATCTCGAAAATGAAAATATACGACATGCGGTGTTTTCCCTTATAATGACAGATATACTAACACTAGAACTACCAATCTGTAATGAGTACCTAAATACGATATACATTATTGACGATAATTAAAGCAGTACAATAAAAATAAGAGAGCATACGTAACTACATATATGCATTCGAATAAAAATCTATAATAATTTTGCCAAAGTTAACTACATTCTCTCAATAATCACAGAAATAAGAAGTTTAAGACCTCTTTGGTAGTTCTAGTGTTAATTATATATATACGCCAGTCTATAATGTACGCCTAAATGTAGTAAATACAGTTAATAATATTAAAGCTAGTTAACAAATTAGAAAGCTAAGGTTCACATCGATTAGCAATGAAAATAATTTAACGAGAGAGCTAGTTTTGAAACTAATTCCTTGGCCTACCTGAGTTTCGATGGCACGTGGCGCAGTCAATAACAGAGTTGGTCGCGCGTCGAGCCACTACGTCCGAACACGACGAAGAATAACACGTAACTGAGACAAGGAAATATCGACGAAAACTAAGCCACGAGTCCGATCCATAATGTTTACATTCTACAAACCATGTCGCTCACTCGTGATGTCTATGCTCGGCCCCTATTGTAAACGAATGAGTTAAATTTATTCAATTCTCTTCTATCATACTGATACTTCCACTATTGCTCCCTCGCTGATATTGCGTAACGAGAAAAGAAACTCCCAAATCTATTCTAATTAAAATTAAATTATCTATTCTAAGAGATGGAATGAAATGACGAAAAGAAATTAACGAAAATGTTTTTCACCTTTCAAAAAACAGGTATTCCTAGCGCATGGAAAGTTCGTGGTGCTGAGTGCCCATAGACTGGTGCACATCGGTGACACAGTGCACAGGAACGTGACGAGGAACGACGTGAGAACGCGCGTGTTGCAGTGTGCGAACGCGCTGAACGAGGCCCTGGCACAGACCGTGTCGAAAACAAAACAGGCGGCTCAATTCTTCCCAAGCGTATCCGCCGTTCAAGAAATGGTCGACAGCGTGGTGGACGTCTCTCACTTGGCCAAGGATTTAAAGGTGGCGATGATTCACGCCGCGCAGCAACCTTGAGCATCCAAAGATCAGATTCAAATCTTCAACACGGACGAGGGAAAAACGGGAATGGAAAAAGAAACTTGGATACACGCGAGCTGAGAAGAATTTGCCATTCTCCTTTTGGGAAATGCAGCTACATTGCACTAAATTCGCGACACCTCTCCATCAAGTTCCTTGGATTGGACGACAATCCTGATGATGAAACAGTTTCTATCCGCTAGAAACCTAACAGCAGTAGAAGCGATCGATTGAAGCAAATTTCAAAGTTTAGATGTAATTCCACTGCCAATTCGGTAGGAAAGGAGCAGCTCGTCAGTTAGAATATCGCGATGCTTAATGATCCAGTGAAAAGCAAGGATTATAAATAAGGATAAGGAAGAGTGTGAGATAAATTGTTTAAGAAACGATGGCAACAATTATAATTCGTCGATAGATTTGTTTTAATATGTACGATCGATGTAGACGACAGGAATCTGTCTGTTGGCTGAGATGATAGCAAGGTAGACTGTAGAATCGTGAATTTCTGATCGTTTAATCATAACGAAGAAACAAACTTGGACCAGGGAAGAAACGCCAACTTACTTTTTCGCTCGACTAGGAACATCCTTCCTTCTTGATTGCAATAAAGAATTCTCGAGGCCTATCGTTACTTAGAGATACGCAACTGCCAAAGCCACAGGTATATAGAACGTAAGGGAAAGCTCCTTCGAGACAAGCGTGTGTGTAATGTACTCGAGAATATAGAGAACGTAGACTTTTCTAGGAACCCATGTAACCGTGTCGTTCATTAGCTAGAGGTGTGTGGAATCAATTAAACGACGTAAAAGATCGATAGTACGTGTAGAACGCGTTCGAAATGATTCTCGAGACGTCGATCGGGGGTGTATTGTTTGCTTGAAAACGAGGCTCATTTCGAACTTGATACGCAGTTGTCGTTGCCAGCGTGTTAATCGTCGTGCTAGGTATGTATCGATGTGAAGAATACTCCTAAGACGTGAAACATTTTACTTTCGAAGCATATTTACAACGCGTTATTACACCGCAACGAAAATATTTATTGACTTGAAACGAAAGAAACGATTGACGATGTAAAAAGAAAACGAGGAAACGCAATAGCCTAATCTTCACTGCAAGAAGAGCCACAAATGCAACAAGGAATTTTTTATAATTAAGAATACAATAATGTTCATGGAATTAACGTTTATACTGAAAATTCGAACAACGGAAAAGCTCTGACTTTTTAGAGGCCAATTTTAAACGAATTTTATACAATTTTACCGCCACGACACGCCTTTTACGTGCCAGGCCTTTTTACGGCTCTTCCAACAGCATATTCGTTTACACAAACGCACACTAGAGACTGCAAAAAGAAGCATCGGATTTGTAGACTGTTTACAATCATTCCAATAAACTAATTCGACTGCACGACGCGCTCCCTTTACAGGAGTGACGCAGAAACAATAACTTGGAAACAATACGAAATAATACGCCTTATACACGGTCATTTTATCGATTATGGTCGGCCGACACACTTCTGCCGATTGTAAAACTTTCATAGCGATCGAATCGTTCTCCTATCGTAGAGGTTAGTTTTAGAATATTCTGGTATAGGCTTAAAAACTTTTATAATCGGCAGGATTGTGATTTTTGTTAAAATATATATAATACATATTCGCTAAAAGTATGGAGAAAGTTCTTTGGTTTTGCTGAATTCTTCCCCAGATTTATTTCATCCAAATTATTTTCTCTGAACATCTGTAAAGTCTTGCATTATTAAATGTTACAAGAGGTAATCGACGACCGCACATTTGTAACACAGCTTTAACATCGATTGTATCTTTTTAAGTATTTACTTTCCGCCTTTCGAGACGCAGCCTTTCTGACTCTCTCCTTCTTTCACTGGAAAAGAAAGTAAAAGAAAATGATTAAAATAAGGAAACAAAATATGGAAAAGCGATTTAAAAACGATCCGGCACTTAGAGAGTATTTACCACGATATAGCTTATAGTTTATTTTTTAGAGATCATATAATCAGAGCATATCGCGTGAACATGAACCTCGTTTACGAGACTTGTATTATAATTTATTGGCGGAGCGTTTTTGTAAGATAAAATGCATTTTTCAGGCAATTAGAGTTTACTGTATATTTAGAACTTATAAATAGGCGATATCAATAGGTGCTTGTCACATTCTCGTTGAAAATCGTATTCCGATTGATCGTGACGTACTATTAAGTGAAATAAATTTTTTCTTATTCATATCAAAGAAAAAATAAAATATGAGACGCATAGATTACATACATTGCCCTTATCGTTTCGCGTCATTTCGTTTGATCGTACATCGTACCTGGAATTTTTTTACACTGAAACAATTTTGCAATCGAAAAATGTTCTTAAAATTGTAAAGGGGTTTATCGATAAAGTTCTTTGTCAGTGAGGACTTCCACAGTTTAGACTTTAAATATCGATGATTCGTTAATTATCGTTATGTTAATCTTATATAAATTGTATAACTAATGCGCTCGTAAATTTTATCGAGCGGATCAACTACGAAATTGGAAGATTAATCGACGTATGACTTTCAAATTAGCATGTCCTTCGAACTGAATCGATTGTGTTACTTTAAGGACATTTAACGTGTACATAAGTATATTTATATATATATATATACATATAAATATATATACATATACATGTATATTATAATTATTCCTATTATGATGTATACACAAATACAATAATGTACCAACGCAACAGTGACAGAAGAAACGAAATATTTAAAAATTGTGCAATCGTCGAACTTTAATTTTTAAGCATCGGATCATACTCAAAGAAGTATATAAAGTATTTAGAAATGAAGGGGATAACAAGAATCATTTTACGTAACGCATATTGAAAGATTGGATAACGAATGAGTAACAAAAGAGGTTTTCTTTTAAAAAGTTGGTATCATCTTGCACTTAATTTGCTTGGTGAAATCTGGGTGATAATTTTGTATACTGGCGCGTTACTTGTATATTATAGTTTCAATGGTTCAATAAAGATTAATTGAATATACAGGTAAAGAGTGATAAAACCTTTATAATTATCTCTGCTTATCATTTTTATTATATTAAGATTCATAGGTCTTAAATAACATAGTATATCAATTAACTACACGCAATGATACATTTGTTAGAAACCTTTTAACTCAATTTGCATTAAAGTACATACATTAGTTTAGAAGTCTCTCCTAGTCCCCGTATAATTATTAACAAGTGCACCCCTTTGTAGTGGCATATAAAACAGTTCATATGTCTCAGGTAAGGCTTGAATGAACACAAATATCCTAAATGTTTGCAAGTTTTTCGTGATAATAATGTACATGTCAAACATTCAAGCCGTAATGCTTGACTTGCAATGGCGTCGTAATAATATGGAATTAATGATGCAAAGTAGACAGCCTAATTTGACCATGAACAATCATAGCATCTGCCAAATGTATGTGCGTATTACCGTCTTTATTTGTTTTCTCTTTTGGTGCATTTTTTTCCATATAAAAGTTGCTAAGATCACGTTTCATAGCATAAGCATCTTCTCCATCCGCATAATATTTTGGTTCCACTTCCGACAATTCGAATTGCAAACTGCTTGTATATAAATTCAAAGCTGCCCGGTTACTTTTACGAACATGTAGAGAAACATATTTTGCACCGAAACATTCAACCATTGCTCTGGAAGCCTGATTCATAAGTTTCTGTGCAATACCAAGCCTTCTGTGAGATCTTTTCACTGCCAAGCTAGTAATATGTCCATGTGGATTATCTTCGCAATCTTCTTCCATTTTAGCCAGTACATACCCTACTATACTGCCTTTCTCGTCCTCTGCCACATAACTTACTTGTGGCCAAGAAAGAGCATGATACAAATAGTATTTCATTTGATAATTCTCTGGTAAACATTGTAAATTACAATGTTGCATATTCAACAAATCATCGATTGTAGCACAACGTATATTTATAGACATTTTGACCAATTATACTATAGATACACAAATGAAAGACAATTTTGCTTTGGTCAATTTTTTCTTTCTGATATCTTTCCTCTCTAGTTCTCTCTTTGCCTCAAATTTACAAATATGGTTTTAATCTCTGCGAATTTTTTTCATGCGAGATCTACCATTCTTTAAGTCATTTACAGGTGAAGATTCACTCATTCCACCCAACAGTTCTCGAACAAACCTGAACCTTGAAAGGAAAAACTTCCAAACTAAATACCAACCTGTGAAAAAAGACAAAAACAGATCTGTAAGGAGAAAAAATACCATAAAGATTAATCGTCTTAGACTAAAACTCCTATTAAGCACAGCTACTACATATAATTTCAAAGTATTTCTTTGAAATATTATTTCTAATAAAGATATTAAATTAGAACAAACTAAGTAATATAATAAGGATATAACTAATATGGTAGACAATACGAAAATAGCAAATTTCTCTTATAACATATGCTATAGGAAAAGTATACAAAACAAAATAGGTTTTAAATCTGCAAAACCTAGAATAGCCGCCGAGATTGCGCATACACGTGATGAGAAAGGTTAAATATGTAGTCAAACTCTCCTACTATACCTTCGATTTCGAAACTATACGACTATTCGACAGGTCGGATAACAATGTTTCGAAACACTCTGCATACCGCGCAGCAATAACGGAACGTTACTATCTGTCGTTCTTACCCAGCAGCACCAGGCCAAATACTATGAGCAGACTCGATATCACGGAGAAGGCTGCTAGGACGATTTCCTGCATTATTAATTCCGTACTTCGATTATGAATATACTAACAAACTTCCTAAAACGTTACACACGGGAATAGTGTCATAACCTCTTTGTTTCTTGCTTTCCTAGCAAGAACATTCGATTCACCACATATAGAAACACGAACGACGAATTTAGCACCACATCAAAACGCAAATTTGATCTACGTTTTTCGTTCACTGGTAACACGCCATTTTGAATTAGTGACGGGATAGTGTGTATGGTATGTACAGGTTATGAATTTTCCCCCTCCAAATGTGTAAATAAATTTTTTGCCAACATTTAGCAAAGTACGTAATTTTTCAAAAATATATTACGTAACTTACCAAAATACAATATCTTGTATATCGTACATCGACTAACATCACATATATGAAAACGAAAACAGACTGACGAATTTTGAATACCCAACGAGTAAAGCCGACAGGAAACAGCCATAACATTCTTGGCTTATGCGCAGTCGCTTCATTTCCGGAAGGAATAGCTAGAGCGGCCTTATTTAAACTTCTCAAAACAGAAAATATTCTAATTATTATAATGCACATCTATATTGAATTTATTCTATACATAGAATAAATTCAATAGAATCGTATAAAGTATAGAATATTTTATATGTAAGATGTGTATAGCATATTTATTCATATTAATTCAAAATACATTAATGAATAAAACATATGAAATATTTATAGTGTACAAGAAACTTGGAATCTTGGAAACAATAATCAAGTTACAATATTAATATCACACAAATATTCAATTTTCCTCTTCATCAAGTTCTTCTAAATGATCCAATTTAAGTTGTCTGGATCTGTCTATTTTTACAGGTTGTCTTTCTTTCTTATCTTTTTTCTTTTTCTTTTGGCCAACAACATATTCTGGCATAATAATTTTACTACTCCTAAAGACTGGTTTATCATCATTTTCAATAATTGATATATTGCTTGCTTTACTTGTGTTGCTTTCAGGTTTTTTAAATTCAATTTCTATGGGTACTTTCCTTTTCTTGGACTTAAATACTACTTTCATTTCATGTTCTTTAATTAAATCAGATTCATCTATGTCCATTTTCTCTGATTCTCTTACTTTCTCTATTGACTTTCTCGCTTTTAATTCTTTCAAAAATGATAATGCAGCCCTTGTATTACTCTCTTCTGTCATATCATCATTAGATACATCATCCAAACTATATTTCTTCCACTTGTGAGGATTCTTATGAAAATCTGGTACACTTCTATTAACTGCACGTGGTGCTGGACCTTCTGGCTGCTTAAAGATACTCTCTTTACCACGAAATCTTTTCATTTCAATTCTATAATTCTGGTCCTTTCTTGAAATTTGGAATTGGTTTGGTTTAATAATATCCACATCAATATTTGTAGATTCAGTGACCATTTTATTCTTACTGCATTCTTGCTCTGCATCTGACAATTTGTCAAACAGTAATTTTTGTCTATTTGCAAAATCTGCATTACCGCCATGTAAGATGAAATCACCAGTTGTATGCATTTTCTTTATTGTTTTTAGCACTGTTTCGTTAACTTTTTATATTCTACAAATATTATTTTTAAATAGAAACGTCAAAACATACTTGATATACAAAAGCTTGCAAAATGTATAGTGTACAAATGTAGTACAATAGGTTAGAACATCCAACAGATGTTTATTTAAATAATAATTAAAATGATTAAGGATTTAAAATTGCGAACAATCACTTTATTAATTTTTAATATCTATATATTTAAAGAACGAAAAAACAATATTGACGTTAAATTGCGCTGTATGTATGTCGCCATTTTGCCTCGAGGTAGATATCGAAATATACTAAATATATCACTATACATTCAACTTTGAAAACGATAAATGTAATAATAATACATTTTAGAAATTAGAAATTAAAAATATAATGCCAATGAAATAGAAATTACAATATTACAATTATTTAATAATAGAATATTCATAAAATTACTTTTGTAATATGGAAATAAAATAATAAAAACAATATATCGATGTGTTACGAGTACACTTTTAATAAAAATAATTTTTAGACATTTTATATTCCATATTATGAAACCGAACTTTTTTTTCACACTAAAGAAAATAATGTTTAAATGGCGGAAACTGAATATGACAGTGTATAAACAAACTTTATTTGAAGAATTAGTATTATATATACCCCACCTAATCATCAGCACTACATAATAAACGTGATTTGAGCAACTGTTCAGTATTCATCACCAAGAGGCGATAAAATATCATGTATGTTTTCTTTTTTTAACATAACCAAACATACGTATCTTATATGTTAAAATAATTTGATATTTCCTTTTTATGAAAAGTTATTCAATTTCCTCAATATAAAAAAAGAGGAATAATAAACCACTACTAATATCTTATGCACAATTTATTTTCACTATTATTCATTATTACACTTGCAAGCTTTATTTGCAGTTTTTAGTACTTTTTTGGTTTACAGAAATTTATAACAAGATGTATGAAATGAATTGACAGATTTATTGTACGTACATTGAAAGGAACTACTTACTCTAAAAGATTAGTAATTCAGAATGAATTTACTGGTTTCTACAACAGATTTGGCTCAATTAATTCGAACAAGGTAATCAGATTGCAATATTCTATCGATTTATAAATAATCATCAACACACAATAGACTTAGCGACACTCGATAGAGTAACATTCGATCTTAACGTAATTCGAGTACAACGAGTCGCGATGAATAAAATTTAACCGATCAAATAGCAACACGAGATTTAATGACTAACCTATAATGGTAACGACAGTGCACGCCCACGCGGCCATTTATGACATTAGCCTGCGAAAGGCGCTAGTTAAATAAATCTGACAATTAACGTGAAAACGATGAACATCGTTTCAATAATGTCACAATGATTTCTCGTGTTTCTTATAATGACACGACATTGCGTTTACTAATAGAATTCGATGTTAACAATTGTATATTATATCCGGCTTAAACATAGACACTCGATAGGTCCTTTAACTGCTTCCAATATGAGAATATATATTTAATCGTTACTCGTTTAGAATATTAAAATTTATATTGGTTTTTAAAATCTCGATGTATATTATTAACTTGACGAATTAATTATGAAATTATTTAAATACATATCTATATGAATGTTTACTATACAAAGAAAAATAGAAGCAATATGCTACTATTTAAATATACATAAACATATTTTTAATGGTTTGCAGTAATTTTTAACAGGTTACCAGCTTTTTATAATTAGTTAACTGTATCGATATTCTCTAATGAAATTGAACCGAGTGTATAGATTTAAACCAAAGATATTAAACGAGTCAGCTCCAAATTAAATCCTCTCTTTAATTAAGCTCAGAATATATTTGTTAGTAAAGAGATAATTTGAAGCTGTAAATTTGAAACCACGTAACGATTCACATGGTCGTTAGAATTATGTAAAACATATAAAATCTCAAGAATGATTATAAAAAATGCATTAAAGTATTATTGTTAATGACAATTCGTTTGGTATAACGCATAGAAAAATTGTTACAAAAACGAAGTTTGCATTGTTGAACGTCACACATTCACACGGACCAGCCATGGCTCCACGCTCTAACTCATAATTTAAACGCTATATACTCTGAACAGCAATTATGAACATAACGAACGTAGCATTAACATACAACAGGATACAGGTAATAGTGACGATAGAAGACTAAAAACTCTAAACAGGGCTGCCATTTTTGCAAATAATTGTTAAAACTCGACATGTTCAACCCTTTCGCTGCGAAGAACGCATAATCTATCCTCAAATATCTAGTATCCAATTGCTAAAAATCCATAGATACGTTTCCTGTAGTACACAATTCAAGTACATTTCTTTCTGCATAAAATATCTTCTCTTGCCTCATGTTCCACAAATTCCTTCAATTACTAAATTATCGTAGCAAAAGGGTTAATTATTTTTAATATTAATAATTCAGCCTGTATAGAATTTTTAGCATTCGTTATATAGAATTATAAATACTTTTCAAACGTTTCATAGGTAACTTCACAGATAATCATAAAGGGCATTTAAAATTTTGCATCAAAGATAATAAGGAAGTTTAAAAGATACGAGATCAATCATTTTATACGTTATCGTATCATTTGGCCCTACAAACGATACACATTTCAAGGTATACTATTATCAAAGCTAGCCTTCGAATCGTTTCTTTAAAATTTATCTAACTTTAAAACGATATCTACAAAAATCACTCTTAATGGTTCTAAATAAATTTCTTCCCCGATGTTGAATCGATTATATTTTTAAATTTATCAAAAGATTTGTAAATACTAATTCTATATCCAATATAATAAGACAACAATAACACGATTATTATCATCATGTAGGAAAAATTAAGCACGAGTAACGAATAAAATTATTTTTGAGGTACATGAAACACCATTGTAACATTTTTCCAAGATTGAAATTCACTGTAATTGTATAACAAGTAAATATCCGATAACAATTAAATCATACAAAATACGTAAAAATGATAAAATATGTAAGGGAAATATTTCAATCATTTAAAAGCCTTTCTATACTGAAAAAGTGAAACGTGAAAAAATCTTTCTATACTAAGAAACTATCTCTTCGCAAGAAGGAACGTCATATTGAAAAATTTGTATAAATTAACGGAAAGGGATATTAACAAACGTATAATAGTTAAATCTCAGCCTCTTTCAGCTTTCTCGTCATTGTACGACATCCATTGTTCGCAAAAATGAAAAGAAGTACAGACAATACGAAAACGAACGGAGATCTATAGGATAAGCCCTGAACAATATCTTAGCAGCATTTAGCAGACGAGTGTTAATATCGATCCAACGCAAAACATTTATCCTTAGAATCTAAATTAGTATGCAACTTCACTAAAACTTAAACGAATCGGAAGGCGAAAAATGGTGTGTTACAAAGACGCGGAGAATGGTAGAAAATAAATTGTAGTTTTCGGTGGGAGATTCAAGAATCTGCCGGTTTCATCGATTCCTCTTCCTCTTCAGCCTCCTCTTCGACATTTAATCGAAAATACAGGCGAGAACTCGCACCAGGCAATTACCGATTCTCGCACAAGTCCTGTGTCCCTGATTTGCACATTCCTTTCTTCTGTTCTTTCGATTGTCCTGGCACTCTTTCTTCCCTGGTTTCGACATCCTGCAGCTTTGGTCCTCGTACGGTCTAACACTGGTTCTTGGGGTGCTGGTCAGCCTGGGCAATGGGCCAGTGATCGAATTTCGAAACTATGGGCAAAAAATATCAAACTTTCTTATATAATCGTTCCATGTAATCGAAATATCTTTTCTTCTTTTCTGAATTAAGTTTCAACTGTAAGAGAAAATAAATTGACATTTTTGACAGTTGACTAAATCTTCCTTTTAAGTAATAACTTTTCCAATCCTTTGGAATCGTTAAATAAATTTTTTAAGGGAAAATAAAATCCTATTTTACGTATAAATATGTACAGCTTGAAATTGTAGTACAGTAATTAGAAAATGTTTCACGATGATAAATAATACCGAAATGGAACACAAATAAATCACGAAACAAGTAAAATTACGCTGGTTTCACTGTCCACTGTGTTTACTCTGAAATGTTTTACTATGAAAATTAAATAAACATTTTCACAACGCGTTATACTTTGAACATAAAGAAAATTAAGTATATAAAGTGCGAAAAGTATGATAATTTATTTACCACTCTCCTACGTTTGACATATTTGCCATTAGGTTTGGTATCATTCATCGTATGACGTATTTTATATTTTCTAATCGCCATATTGCACTTCGTGGGTAGGTGAGACACTATAAAAATGAAACTTAGGACCAAGTGTTAGTTGGTTCACTGCTTTGTTCTCGCTAAATTCTTCGATATACGTGTGTATCGGTACGGACAGGATTTTATTGTTTTATCTGTTTTAATTTTTAACGTGTAAATACCAGCCGAGGTGATAAGAAACTATTCTCATGAAAGCACAGTTAGTATACCACACAAAAGATAATCGAAGACTGACTCGAGCGATTCAATAAATGGATTTGGTATAGATGGATTTTGGGCGCACTGTTAAATCAATAGTCCAGGACAGATAAAAGAGCACTGCCTGATAGTGATCATGGACACTGTTTTCAGCCATAAGATAAGTACTAATTCCTGATAACGTTGGTGTTTCACTTTCACTTGGATACCACTTCGAGCAATATGGCGCTTATCCAATTGCAGAAGATTATCGTATGAAGTGCAAGAGAGAACAGACAGAACAATCGTAATAAGTACGCAAATACTAATCGTTCCTTGTCTAATTCTCTATCTACAATATCATATTTCATATGTTATCAATAGAACTACCAATCTGAATCAGTGATGATAATTAAAGTAACGTAAATATATACTAACAATATATACAATAAAACTATTATTACATATAAATACATAAGCGTACATACAATAATAAAAACAATAAAAATAAATACATATATGTATAACATAATCACCAATTTTTATATCGATAAAAATCAGCATTAATTTTACCCAAGGTAGCAAATTCATTTTAATTTAACAAAATTTTCTAATCAAAATTCTTCCTTCCTTTCTTAACCCTTTGACTGGGGTACATTCTCGAAGAGAATCATCAATACAGACGGCGCGATATTTGACAACTGACAGAACAATATTGAAACAATTGCCGATATTCAATTGCTATGTTATATTTCAGGTGAAATCAATTGGTAAAATAGCAAAAGTGATAGAGTAAGGAAAATGTAGGGAGCCTATGTTTACGTCTTTCGTATATATTGATAGACTTGTAAAAACGTATATATACGCCTTTCGTATATAATATTAAACTTGTGAGGACGTATATATACGTCTTTTGTATATATTGATAAATTTGTGCGGACGTATATATGCGTCTTTCGTATATATTGATAAATTTGCGCGGACGTATATATGCGTCTTTCGTATATATTGATAAATTTGCGCGGACGTATATATGCGTCTTTCGTATATATTGATAAATTTGTGCGGACGTATATATGCGTCTTTCATATATATTAATAAATTTGCGCGGACGTATATATGCGTCTTTCATATATATTGATAAATTTGTGTTGACGTATATATGCGTCTTTTGTATATATTGATAGACTTGTAAAAGCGTATATATAGGCCTTTTGTATATAATGATAGACTTGTGAGGACGTATACATACGTCTTTCGTATATAATGATGGACTTGTGAGGACGTATATATACGTCTTTGGTATATATTAATAAATTTGTGCGGACGTATATATGCGTCTTTCGTATATAGTGATAGACTTGTGAGGACGTATATATACGTCTTTCGTAGTGAAAGGTTTAACACGTTAAACGTCACGCGGGTTTTACGTGCCGTTCCGTCCACGCCACAGTTAGCCATCATGCGGGCCCTTCCGGGCCGTACGGACCGGTGAGACCCAAACGGAAAGTCTAGCGTCGGTCCCTAGGGACCGACGTGGCGTTTAACGTGTTAAATATATACGTATATTGAAAAATGCAAACATACTTCCTCGTTCTCGTAGTTTTCCGCATGTCCCAAAATTCTAGACACGATGTAAGCCGACTCCTCGCTGGAGAGGATCCCGCTTGCCATAGGTCCCTCGATGAATTCTCTGTCAGTCATAAGTGGATATCTAACGTTGTACCAAACATCGTCCGACAATGCGGACCTCTTATTGCTAGCTGATGGCTCGACTCCGTTTCTTCTGCACTCGGACGCAGCCCACCTGTCCAACGCGTGGAACAGTATCGATTCCTTCGACAACCTCAAGGTGTCCCGACACGACAGCTCCTCGACCTCCGCGGAGGTCAGGTCCTCGAAGTGTTCCTGGCTGATCACAACTTCCGGTTCCGAGTCGATCACGTTCAGGCAGGAGTGCAGAAGTCGCGTGCAGACTATGGCTAACATTTCAACGAGCTTTTAGTTCATTCGTTCTAATCATAGAGAAGACGAGACGGTGCTTGGTAGATGTTAGAATCTTTCATCGTTGGGAGAAATAATTAGAACAAATAATTGTCCTTCATTGCGAGCATTGACAGGTATGATTTTACACTTAACCCTTTCCGGTCGGCAGATTTCGGCAGAGAAAATTTAGCATTTCGCAGTTACTTTTCTGTACAGGATTTAAAATCCATATTTATATATGGATATAAAATCGCATAGAATTTGTTGAAACTGATTTGTGTTTAATACTACTTATAATACGTAAAAATACAAAATTTTTAATTTCTGTAATTTTCTGTAGTTTTCTGTATTTCTTCGACTTGCGAATGTCCCTGCTGCAGGGATATCGATCGCAAAGGGTTAACACTTTCACTCTCATGCACCTTTTATATGGTACACTCAGGGGGTCACGATAAAATTTCCATTATTCTTGACACAATGATGAATTACTAAATAATATAACAAAAATAAAAAAAATGATACAAATTATTAATGTCTTCTATGCAAAGTTCTCTATTTATTTACCTTTGCACTTAAATATTCAAAAACTGGTTAGAATAAAACAAATATAAATTTGAAAATTTAGTAGCTCCAGACACTGGTGACCACCATGCTCCCATTGAGAAGACAAGTTCCCTGATGACCACCATGGCATTCACCGTATTAATTGTATAATATTAGAGACAAAAATGTATTAGATTCCTATATACAGGGTGTCCAAAGAGGCTAGGATCAAACTGAGACTACGTGTTACCGAGGTCAAATAGATGAAGAAAGCTCTCTATATAGTACAATAGTACCCTTACACGCGAACTGAGTATAATTGAACGTATCGCAATGTGACAGAATAAACCGCAAGTAGTCGTGGATATTATGTCACCTAATCAGACCTAATTGGATTATACTTAATTTTCTCGTCATACCTATCTCTCCAGCATCGTCTCCAGGTGCTGGAGGAGCCGTGGGTGATGACCAGCTATAGCTAGAGGTTACATGGTTGGCATAGAGACTGAGGCCTTGGTAGATTTCGAGCACAGTATTAGAGTTTAAGTTCCTTTCGAGATATTGAACAGCGAGCCTTGCTAATTCCGAGCAGAGATACTGATGAGCAGCGTCGAGGGTTGATCTAGCCGTGGACACGGACTGAAAATTGATCGGTTCGTCGCGAAGATATCTGCGCAGAAAAGAATATACTTCGAGTTGATGCGAGGGAAAACAGTTGCCTGGAGAATTGAAATTTTTTCGTCGAACTGAAATTTTTAACCATACTTTTAACCAACTGCATCTTTATTCTCGTTATATATTTGCTTTTCGACTTCATCTCGTATATTCTTTCATCGAGTAAATTTGTTTCATCAAATATTTTCCGTAGAGATATGTGTGCACGTTAATTTGGATTTTGCGAATTTTAAGACAGCTGTGCAAGATCACATTTGCAACATCTTTTCCTGGGACAACGAGGCTTGATCATTCTCTGTTTACAGCAAACTATCAATGGGAATGTAATTAAAATGAGAATCCAAAAATACGCGATTATGCCAATTATTGTTAGTGTACATAAAGACGTTGCCATACTGTTACTTGCTCTTTAAGTGTTTGAAACTATGTAATCGATCCTTTGAGAAAATTCGTTTTTTTCATTTATTCGTGTATGTGTGTAAAATTTGGAAAGTTAATAAATTACCGATTAACGTGAGATGTAATTTATCAAATTCTTTTATCGTTTTGGTTAATATTTTTAAATCCTACTGTACCCTGGTCCTGGCTTCATTTGTGTCGTAGAAGTACCCTCCTCGAGACCTTGCTTTTATAATGGGGGGTAGACATATACTTTCTGCGACGTTTATTTCGATTCCTATGTGAGTACGACCTTCGTGTTCCCTTTACCGTTTTCACAATTATCTTGATAGATTCGAGATTCAATCAATTTGAAATCTTTGGTTAGCCGTCGTTTTTAGAAAAGGAAACAAAAAGAAATAAGGCGCAAGACTTTATAATTAATTCGAGTTAATATTAATTCTAAAATATAATCATATCCTATTCCCAACGAATTTTAGAATTTTAGAATTCTGAATTTTAATTATAATTTATCTAGACTACAAGCAGAAATTTATTTTATATATCTCCAATAAATGAGATAAATATTGTGATTATATTCAATTCGAGTTAATATTAATTCTAAAATATAATCATATCCTATTCCCAACGAATTTTAGAATTTTAGAATTCTGAATTTTAATTATAATTTATCTAGACTACAAGCAGAAATTTATTTTATATATCTCTAATAAAGGAGATAAATATTGTGATTATATTTATTTACTAACTCGTTTACCAAGTTTCTTGTATTACCCACATGTCTCAAAATTCCTCTTCATTCCACTTCCCTCGTTTATCTTAATTTTCTACATATATTTCTTACACGCATCTTCACCATTCTCGTTCCCTGCTCCTATCATCTCGTTTTATTTATTATCTCACTGTATATTAGTTTAGATCAGGACAATCGAATTTAACGAATGCTCGATATCTCGAGTATTTTTACAAATACGATATCTCTTAGCAGCTCGATCCACCGGCGATTTACCTGAGCAGATAATCAAAGGCGCGCTTTTCCACGTGCTGCAGCTTCAGAAGAGGCGGAGGATCGCTCGGTGCAGGTGCTAGGGGGCCCACGAGCATCGCGCGGAACCACTCCGACCTCTCGGCCAGACGTTCCCTTTCTACGCAGTATCTCCACGTGTCACCAGGTAGACCGACCTATATTTAGCCAGAGTTAAAGAAACTTCTTTCTCGGAGTGTCTCTCAGGATGCCGTGGATCGAGTTATGGATCTCGTGAGAGTGAGGAATGAATTTAAGGGTGCGTGACAAGCGCTCGAGTTCCTAGCATTCTTCTCCTCTGGCTCCCCCTGCTGACATGGTCTCGTTGATGGTGTCGCTTCGAAGCAGAGAATGGTTTTCGTTCGTGAAGTATGAGAGTTTCGTGAAAGAAGCTACGAATGTAGACATCGAGACTGGTCGATATTCGATGTGGAGGGGTTAATCGTTTCGCGGGGTTTCGTTTTAATTTCTAAGAGGATAGGAACTGCGAGGCCAAACTGGAGGCTGGCTAATGGAGTCTGCCTAAAATACAAACAATCTATTACTTTCTTCGCTGTTCGATACACGCGAAGGATATTAACCCTTTGCGGACGGAGCGGTTTTGAGTAAACCGTGTACCATCATGGGATCCAGCCGCTGTCGCGATAGTCGTTCAAAACTGTCACCGTTCATTTCTACTTATAAGGAAAGTGCAAGTCCTTCGGGTCATTGATTTAGTCGAGTTATTGGATAATTATTCCGAAGAAATCTTTAGTTAAGAATAATAAAGCTTTAATCATAAATATCGAGTAGTTGCCCTTATAATGATATACTTTCTTGAACTGGATGGCTAAATTTACAAATTTACAAAATCTCAACTAAATCTATGACCCGAAAGACTTGCACTCTCCTTGATAACACGTTAAGTGCCCAACCCGTTTTGCTTGCCGTTCCGTTCAGGCCCAGACTCGGCCGTCAAGTGGGCCACCAGCGGCGGGCAAAGTGTTCATGAAATTCGGAGATACTGTACCAATTGTTATAACAGGAATTCCCAAACGTTAGGTCCAAAGATGGCGAAGAATTTAACACCAAAAGTTAGCACCTTTTGGTCCTAGTCTGGTCACTGAGGACCGGCCGGGTCCGAACGGAAAGTCTAACTCCGGTTCCTGGGGCCAGTCAGTCAGTCATTCGAAACTACCATCGCTTATTTTTATTTAAACGCGATTTTCATTCATAGCGACGCTGGCAATAAGGACATAGAGTACTGTAGCCGATGGATTAATGTGTTGACTGATGGTATAATCCTATAGCAATTCTAGAATAATCAGTGTATAGATAAATTGGCTAGAAATGGCAAAATGGCTAGAGATATTTTCAACTGACAGTACGGTACTGAGTATAGGCACCAACAGAGTACTATAGCCGTTGGATTAACCCTTTGTACTCGACGATTTTTTGGCTAGAGAAGAGTAGAAAATCAAAGATTCGCTATTAAAAAACTAACGATACTTTTTTGAGCAGTAAATAAAAAATTTTATAATAATAGAATTGTAGAATTATTTGATTTCGATACCTTGCACACTGTTACATTACATTAAATTTGATATATTAATTAATATCTATCTTCCAAATTTTATGAAATGGTAACTGAGAGTCACCTCCCGAGTGCAAAGGGTTAAAAACAGTTGGGACGTGCGGTCCTAGGGCCGCAACAGCCGGTGCATATATGTGTTTCTCGGCCCTAGCGTTTACATGGGCACGTTTATAAGTCCCTCGGCCCTATCAGAGTTTCAGCCGAACGCATATATGCGGCGCTAGTCCGCAAAGGGTTAATCTTCCGTTAGAGTAGACTGTGAAAAACTTATCGTGTTGAAATTATTGCAGTTTCGTTCATTTTAAGCCTATCTATGGATTAAGCAAATAGTCGATAAGTGGTTAAAAAAAGCATAAGTGGTGATAAAAGTCGATAAAAGTGGACGTAAAATGATCAGGGAACGCGTGTAATCGTGAGACATTGGACATCGTTTGACACATTGGATAATAAATGAGATTCATTGTTGTTTAGGAAATAGGAACTTCGTTTACCTCGAGTATCACCATGTTGCAGGTCGAGGGTCCCATCATTGGGCTTTCTTCGGGCGAGATCAGTGGAACCTGAGACATGTCTTCCGTGGAGCTTCGAAGAATCGTGGTCTCTTTCGACGAGTTCCGCGTGATTACGGGCAGGATTATGGTCCTGGAGTAAATTCGATTCCGTATACCCTCCCGAATCTTTTGTCGCGACCTTTCAGACTCGGTGCGAGCGCATCGTGAGCTGTCGCCTGCAACAAAACGTGAAAGAAACTTGATACTATGCTAGGTCACGTTACATGATGAATTAAAATTTCTAAATTCCTAATTTACTTGTTTTGGAATGGTTCAGAGAATTAGACCGTGTGTCATTGATGAAAGAGTGCACTCTATGGACCTATGTCTTTTTCATCTATCGAATAAATTAACCCTTCAGTCGCCATTTGATAAAATTTCGGAGCTCGATATTCATTATGTCAAATTTCAAATAATGTAACAGTGTACAAGGTGTCGAAATCAAATAATTCTACGTGTTTATTACCACGCGACTTCTTATTCACTGTTCAGAGAAATATCGTCAGCTTCGTAACAGAAAATCTTTGAAGTTCTATTCTTCTTTAGCCAAAAATCGTCGAGTGCAAAGGGTTAAAATATTGGGACCGGAGTACGGTTAACGATAATGCGTAGCAGATTTATGGTATGTAACTATGTTTAACCGGAAAAGGATAATAACTATGCATCTTGCGTTGGATCTTCGGTGAATCACTTCGGTAAATAAGTTTCACGATGAATACCGGTAATCAATGAGCTCGATTTTTATTTTTATATATTTTTATCGAGCAGCTTGATGGTGTTCTGCTGTGCAAACACCTGAAGAACTGCAGTATCTAAATCATACAAGGGTTTGGCAACGTTCACCGTAGATATCATTTTGCGTTTGATTGCTTGTTGACACTTTTTTATTACAGTAATGAACTATATAACTACTATGCGACCATAGAGCTATATAACTGTAAAGAAATAAAGAAAATCAGGTTGTCAATAATTAATTTACCCGTTTGATTAATTTATTACTTCCGTGGTATCGTGTGTTTTAGTGAAGAATATAAAGAACGTAAAATGGGTGATATACTTTAAACAAGAAAATTATACGGAAAATTATAGGAAAATAATTAAAATATATTTTAATAAAAATCTGTTATACCGAATAAAATAGAAAAATTGCATTATTCGGAAAACTATGAAAGCAACATAGAAAAATTATTTCGGTATAAAATTCAAAATCCTACAATGTATTTACTAAACAATCGTCTTGTTGAACAATCGTGTATCTTACCATTGTTGTACGCAACTGTCATGTTGATAAGGTACATCACAGAGTTGTCACCATCTAGCTATTCAGTCTCTGGATCGATACTTGAAAAACATTTGCATCGAACATATCCACAATCAGTTTACTCCTTCAAATTATAAAATGATTACAATTTCAAAATCAACTAATCAAACGAGATTATTAACTCGAGCATTATTCCCCAACTCCAGAATTTATTAACTTCCAATCTTCAATTACTAAAGAGTACTTCATGTAAACTACTCTATCATAAAACCACGTAACAATTATTCTTCTCGCAATCCTGTTCGTTTAATTTCATTTCACTGTCGTATCCGAGCAACGCGAAATTTCTAAACTACACTTGGTTCTCATTTAATCACAAAAATCACTCGAAGCTATTACACCAGTGAATTAAAAGCAGTTTCCTGGACCGAAAAGCTTCGTGACGACTGTACGAGACCACAGGAACGTCTTCAATATCTTCCATCACAGAAGAAAAATAAAAATTTCGACACTCGTTCGCGTAAACTCGACGAATTCGTAAACACGAATCTTCTCCGAATAAATGCACCAGGGATGGAACACGATTTTTCGGCTTCGAATCGTGTCCGATTGAGGCGAAACGTAGCAACCCTTCCAGAGCGACCAGTCTTGCTCGACTGACAGATCGATTGTGGACTCGTGCGACTGCTATGAATGAGTCAGTCCCCGGGGGATTTCGTTTCAATGCAAATGTATGCGTCCGCGTTTTATCGACTGCGACGACAATTATTTATAAACAACGGGTAAAGGTCCCTGCCATCATGGAATGCCTCTGGAGGCCCGAGTGAGACAGGGCCTTATCGATACCTCGAACTGTCCCGGGACCTTTCGGAACAACAGGATGAGGAAAAGGAAGTGGACTGTTTTGCTTCGTACCATAGCTAAGAATGTTGCTACATAGGTTTAAATCGAATCGCGTTATCGTGTCGGTTAAGTATTATCACGAGGTCCTTCGATGGTCGATATAATTATTTTTTTGGCGAGATGAGAAGGGAGTTGATAAGCGGATATAGGGTAATATGAGAATTTGGAACGTTTAGAGTTATGACAAAAGTTTGAACAGCATCGTATCGTGTTCCGAGTATTTTGAAATTATTACGATGATCCTGTGTGTGGTGTAATAAATTCAATCCTCGAGAGGCGCCCTTCAGTCGCCATTTGATAAAATTCCGAAGCTCGATATTCAGAAATGTGTGAAATTTCAAATAATTCTAGGTGTTAATTATCATACGATTTCTCATTCACTGCTCAGAAAAATATCGTCAGTTTTGTAACAGAAAATCTTTGAACTACTACCCTTCTTTGTCCAAAAAGTCGTGGAGTGCAGAGGGTTAAAATAATGGGGCAAATGTATTATATGTGTATAACGTGATACTGTGATTATATCGGGATTATTATTTTGAAGTTGTTTTGTGTGGTATATTGATGTGAAAATTATGTTCGCGTAATTGGATTCCATTTTGTTCGCTGATTTTGTTGACTCGATTATTTTTTAATTAAATTCCATTGATTTGTTTGATTTATTCTTATTATCTCGTGGGAAGAATCGTGGAATGCAATTTCTAGTGTCACTGAGGCTTTATCGATACTTCGAAGCAACGAAAACTGCTTTAGACAGCAATCTTACTGTTTACTACATGTACAGTGATGTGTTATGTTGTATGGAAGCTCACACTATCATATTTCCACTGATACGTGTGTGCATTTAGAAATTCTTCAATTTACTTTCACGGTATTAATTTTAATTTTAAAATTAAAATAATCTTTAAAAAATGAAAATTATAACAAACATTGTACAATTTATATTCAAATACTCAGTGCTGAATATATGTAGAAATATAAACTATATCGTACCCCATTATTCAAATTTATATTTATATTTTCAAATTTTAAGATAGGAAAGAAATTTGTTTTTTGATGAAACAATTTTTCCACTGTGAATTTGTATAAGTAGTCACTTCGGTGGGGTCGTAGTATAAATATCTGTTCCTTTATGAGGAACATAAGCGTGAAAAATATAGACCCTCTGAGCTCGAGAGATTCACGAAGAGTTCATATATCGCGCGACCGCTTGTAAAATGCATGTGAATCACGGTTTCGTTAAAATTAGAGCTAGCAGAGGCGAGGACCCAAAGGGACGATGGCCACCGGGGTCAAATAATTTTAGTGAAAATTTCTCTCGTCCCAAAAATATCGTTCATAGGGAGACACCTCTAACCTTGAGAACTTGGCACCAATGAACCCTTAAATTATACAGGCTGATCTCGATTCGGAGATCTAAAGAAATACAAGCAGCCTTCCTTTCAAAATATACTGTTCTACTGGAGATTTAATTATTAATTCGACTTCAACTCGAATTAATGCACCTGCGAAATATTGACCCTTTGCACTCCCTCAGTCGCCCTTTAATCGATGTTAATTAATATATCAAATTTAAAATTATCCAACGATGAGTGGAATGTTGAAATAAAATAATTCTAATTCTCTTAATTTCTATGTGATTTCTTATTTTCCCTTTTTGAAAATATCGTCGACTTTATGGCGAAAGGTCTTCTATTATAATTACTATCTTTCTGTAACGAAAAAATCGTCGAGTGCAAAGTATTAATTTAATCGTCTCAAATATCTCTCTTTTAAATTAAGAAATTTTTATTCGGAAATTTAGAGATTCGAAAAATTATATCGTACAAGTATCATAATGATTGTACGTGTTATGCACGAATATCTCAAACGTTGAATTCGTTTAATAGAATTTTACACAGCGATGGTATTGAAGTTAACATGATCCGTGTGTACATACATTAATTAAGTTAAACGAGCTCCAACGTAGCCTTTTAATCCAATTGAGATTAATTCCCGTTTTATAAGCGTTTATATTTCCATAAGACACGCGAACATAGGATTAACCCTTGCGCTCGATATTTTGGTTAAAGAAGAGTAGGAGTTGAAAGATTTTCTGCTATAAAGCTGACGATATTTTTTTCAGCAGTAAATACGAAACCGTATAATAATTAATACATGGAATTATTTGATTTCGATATTTCGCACACCATTGCATTATCTTAAATTTGACATATTAATTAATATCGATCTTCGAAATTTTATCAAGTGGCGACTGAAGGGTGCCTCTCGAGTGCAAAGGGTTGCAAAATCGTGCCAAAAGGATCAAATAACGAAAGGATTTAGAAATATTGAAAATTTTATGCATTAGGCTGTGAAAATAATGCTTTCTAATGGTCGAAGAAAGATTTTAAGAAATGTATTGGAAAATACGATTAAGTATCGAGACAAGTGTAAACATCGATTTATAGGTTTCTAATACTCTACACGTATCGATTTCTCACGGTTGGATTAATTAGGTTCACTCATGTCGATCGCTAGACACTGCGAATAGCAATGAGCACTGCTTGCATGTTCAAAGACGTGATTCATTTTTGCATCGATCGTATCACCTCTTAAGACTATCGATTCCGGTGCTTTATTAATATTAATTAGCGGATAACATAATAACTTGTAATACGCGAGCGTTTATTGATCGATCGTATTTCTTAATTCGCGGTGTCCTAACGAAAGGGAAACGAGTTCCGCGTTAAAAAGGAGAATGCAAATCGCGTAAAACTAGATATGTTGAATTTGTCCTAGTATCGATAATATTATACATATTAATATATTTTAATATCCCGGGAACAAGGTATTGGGATTATGAGTTCTAATAGTAAAATAACTACGATATATATATATATATATATATATCGTCTTTTATTTCTCAAGGAAGGTATATGTTTCTTCTAGTGCTT
>NW_016909828.1:370814-372519 GCF_001483705.2 Eufriesea mexicana
TACTATTTTACTATTATTTACTATTATATATATATATATTCTTTGTTGAAATCTTTTATTGTTCAAGGAAGGTATGTTTCCTTTAGTGCTTCTCTTGAGAGACTGACCGACCCCTGAGAAAGTGCCAAGAGAGTACTTGACGCGGTTCACCTAAACCCCCAATTTTTATGAACTATTTATTCATATCTTATATCCTAGATCTACAACTAAACTTGTCTTTTCAACACAAAGTTGTCGTACAATAATTTTTTTAATATTTAAAAGCGTTTACGTGTTGAAGAATTTCGAGAATAGCGAATTATATACAGGGAGCCCCCCCAAAAAAGGTATACACACTTTTATTCTTTCTAATTTTCTTTCTTTTTCTTCCTTTTTTTTCTGTTTTTATAATCACGCAAAATGTGTATACATTTTCTTGGGACACCCTGTATTTCTCGATATCCTGTATATGTATGTATATTATCAGAAAATAGGCGAATTGAATTGAAAATTAAGTTAAAACTAAACACCTGTGAGTTGAAATAAATATGTTCAGCTTCAACGATGATAAAATTCATACTGATAACCATGTTTACACTGTAAACACAGTTTAAAATAATGATTATCAAAGGGGAATATTTATCAAACCGATACTCCTTCAATTGAAACCGAACGAAGAAAAATATTCGACGTAAAAGTTAAAGCAAGATAGGAAAAATAAATAATTACAAATTTTGTTGCATCCATAAGGATGTAATAAAAAATATTATAACTAAATACAGGCTTTTCTGAAATACTCAAAGATTCTTAACAAAGTGAGTATGATAATATAATAATATAATAATAACCCTAAATAATGAAATTTTTTATGTTTTTTAGAGAAAAAAGGTAATTTTCGTTACCAACATGCCTGTTGCACGAAATAACATTTTTTCCTTTAAATTCGTACTTTTTTCTCGCAGGCAAACGAGGGAACGGAATACCGAGCAAAATTGCAGTTAAGGCTATTCAAATTTGAATCCCGTGACAAAAAATGGCCCCACAAAGGTAACCGTTGCGGTGTTTCTCGAGAGGCATTTCGACATTTTTCATCGTAGGCGTATGCAATGAACGTGGCCTCGAAGTCTGTTGCGGTATACAATATATTGTCTCTCGTTATTACGTGTCTTATACACTTGTCGAGCAACCTATCACGGTAAATGGCAAAAAGCGGTGCGTGAATTTGTATGATAAAAACACGCGTTACAACACGTCGCATGGCTAACAGAATGGGAGAAAAAATGGTAAAAAGTAAATGGAATAATCGGACTCTCAAAGGAGAAAACACACGATTGCTATCGAGGGACAAAAATTTCTGACTGTACGAGTCCGCAAAATTATTCGCAATTTTTTCCTGGCACAATGCAGCAAATTGAACATTTTCAATATATAATATATATTTCCATATATTTACTTTATATATATTATTATTTTATACTTGTATATAATACATCTATAAAATATAATAATTAATGTATAATATATAGAATATATTATATATGTTATTATTTTATACATATGGTAATTTAATGTATGTATTTTAGACATTTTCGATGAACTATAATATCTTTTATTATTATGATAATAATGTACAATGCAGCAAATGCAGCAAATTGAATATTTTCAATATATAATATATATCCACATATTTACTTTATATATATTATTATTTTATACATATATATAA
>NW_016909828.1:372605-419054 GCF_001483705.2 Eufriesea mexicana
ATATATAGAATATATTATATATATTATTATTTTATACATACATTAATTTAATATATATATTTTAGTCATTTTTTATATATTATAATATCTTTTATTATTATGCCTTCGATATTTTTAGTACGATATAATAATTTTAATTATTATGCCTGAATTAAATCTAATTATCATAAAATAAAGACAATTTACGAGATTTCGTAACATTATTATGTTCGTAATGAACTAAATTTTCCATTCAACGTCGACTTAATGAACATAAGGATTAAAAATTGGACTTCTCACTGGACTTTTTCCCAGCTTATTTCGAATCTTTGTCGTCTGTTTACTCTTCTTCTACTATCTCGTTCTGTCAATGACCATTCAGTATCTCATTGTCAGAGAAAAAGCAGCTGTCGTATCACGTAATATTTATAGCATGACAATTGGCACGTTTCGGGTTTTTCTGGAATTCCGACACGGTTTATACTTAACTTGACCACCGATAAACCCTTTTTCCATTTTTCGGTACTTAAATGTTTCGTACAAATCAGCTTCAAAAATAAGATTTAATTTAATCTATTTACCGTATAATTTGTATTATTACATAAACATTTATTACTCATTTAATGCCAATTATCTATTATTTACTTATCATAAATATTTATTATTTATATTTAATCGTTGAAATAAATTTCTTCTTATCGTTTGTCCATCATCTATTTTGTAAGACAAGATAATTCTGTATTTTGTATTTTTAACGCTTGACAATAAGTGGGAACGAAAGAACGACAATGGAATATATGACACAAAGTAAAATGTCAATCGTAATCGTATTTACGAGTTCGCGAAGAAAATTTGTGACAACGAACGATAAACTTGATGAAGACTAGTTAGAGTAATAGTTCATTTGCTTATGTAACATCATATTGTAGAACAATAAGAAACGAATCTTCAATATTGTCTTGAAATTTATCGTAATGAGGAACAAAACGAGACGAACATAATCCCTTAACGATGTAACAATAACGAAGAATCTTTATATCCGTTAAAATTGATGCATTTTTTCCAAAAATTATTCGCAGTTAAATAAAATGGAAAATAATACGAGAACGAGTAATAATGAAGATATCACGATAAAATATCTCAATATGATTGAAATAATTTTCACAAATTAACTATACACTCTCAAGATGGTGGCCACGAGTATTATATTATTTCCTGCAAACGAATTTTAATTATTCCCAAAAAAGTAAAGAAAATGTAAGAAGGTAGATACAGTGAGATAGAACGTGGGAATTTTTAGCACGCGATATTTTAAGGACCAGGATACTTGGAGTTTGCTATTCACGATGATTGAATCAATTGAACCGGAAGTGCTCGAAGGGCTCCGAATTGATTTACTTTCGCCCGCATAAGTCCCTAGACAATCTATGGCCCACATGAAAATCTTCTGCAGAAAGCAACAATCGCAAATGCATCCTAATTCTTACTAATTGTCAACTTCACTACTAAAACTATATATATACACTTTCAAATAAAGAATAATCACAATATAAAATTATTTCTATTCCTTTTCACGTATATTACACCATACTCGAGATTCTCAGAAGCTTGGAAGTTTTTGAGTTCAAAAGCTAAACTGTTCAATCCTGTACCCTAAATTTGTTTAATTTTAATACCTAAATGAACGATTGAAACTTAATCTTTCAGATACCATAAATTATACTAATTCCTCTGCATAGAGATAAACGTTCGAGCTCCTATCTTTTCCTCGTGTAATGAAAACTGTACATAAACTCTTTCAAATAAAGAATAATCACAATATGAAATTATTTCTATTCCTTTTCACGTATATTACACCATAATCGAGGTTCTCAGAAACTTGGAAGTTTTCGAGCTCAAAAGCTAAACTGTTCAACCTGTGCTCGAAAATTTATTTAATTTTAATACCTAAATGAACGATTGAAACCTAAATCTTTGAAACCTAAACCTAATCTATCAGATACCATAATTTATACCAATTCATTTGCACAGAGATAAATATTCGAGCTTCTATCTTTTCCTCGTGTAATGAAAACTATATATAAACAATTTCAAATAAAGAATAATCACAATATAAAATTATTTCTATTCCTTTTCACGTATATTATAATATTAATTATAAACTGTTCAACCTGTGCTCGAAAATTTATTTAATTTTAATACCTAAATGAACGATTGAAACCTAAATCTTTGAAATACCATAATTTATACTAATTCCTCTGCACAGAGATAAACATTTGAGCTCCTATCTTTTCCTCGTGTAATAAAAACTATTTTTAATTCTGATGATAAATTAATTATAATTCTCGATTTAATATTCAGCTCCAATTGTCATTATAGTAATCGCTACACTGAATAATAAAAAAATAATAATCTCTGTAGAAATTCTCCATCTTCGACTCGAAATTGCTCGCAAAAGAAGTGGAAGAAAGAAATATCGATTTAACGAGAAACGTTTAGCTCTAGTAGCGTAATTCTGTAAAAGAAGGGAAGGTAATAATAAGAATTCCAAGTTGTTCATTAGTTCCGGATGTTTCGGTGTATCGGCGCGAAAAAGTAGGGCCTAACAATGAATTATGTTTCTCAGCTTTTGGAATCCCCTTTTTGTTCGTGCTCATTCGTCATGCTCTACTAGACGGTAAGAGACTAACGCAATGACGGTATCTCGAGATAGCGAAAAATGTCGTGCAAGAAACGAATAAAAGGGTGGACGTGGAAAAAACGGCGGATCGAAATAGGAGCGTGCGAGTGTTCGGAGCCTTGAAACCATAATCGATATCTCGTATGCAGAATGCTTTTCGTCAAGAACCGGGGATCGCCTTGGTTACACACGCGTCATTTCCTTTTCTTAGGCGAAAAAGAAAGAAGAAGGAAGTTTATGTATGGATCCGTCATTCGTGTACATACCAATTCATTTGCTATGAAAAATTTGTTTCCTATTAGTGTGTGATGGTATTCCTTGGAAATCGTAGGAAAACCGTGAGTTGATAATCGAATATTTAATATGTTAATTATTTTCTTTTAACGTTAATTTATTATTTTCCCTCCAGAGCGTACAAATCTCGGATATTTAATTTATTAATCGAATCACTTATTTATTAAATTAACTAACTCGATAAAATTTGGAAGAGTTTGGAAAAATTGGAAAGTTTGCTTTAGCATTTTATTTCAGAAAGAAGGAAATTTTGAATAATATTTCTAAGAAC
The DNA here is from genome assembly GCF_001483705.2 of Eufriesea mexicana. Lineage (NCBI taxonomy): Eukaryota > Metazoa > Arthropoda > Insecta > Hymenoptera > Apidae > Eufriesea > Eufriesea mexicana. The sequence goes on from NW_016909828.1 coordinate 375,830, forward strand.
TAAATATCTAAATTTTGTAATGCTTTATGTATTGATTCCTTTATTATTTCATATTTATTGAAAATTTTAATTTAAAAGAAATCGGTACGACCCTTTACTCTTTTACTACTTTAGATAAAATTATTCTATAACCAATATGAATCTACTTGTTTTGGAAGGAAGGAAATTTTGAATAATACTTCTGAGAATTAAATGTCCAGACTTTGAAATGCTTCGTGTATATGGTTTCTTTATTATTTCATATTTATTGAAAATTTTAATTTAAAAGAAATCGGTACGACCCTTTACTCTTTTACTACTTCAGATAAAATTATTGTATAACCAATATGAATCTACTTGTTTTGGAAGGAAGGAAATTTTGGATAATACTTCTAAGAATTAAATATCTAGACTTTGAAATGCTTCGTGTATATGATTTCTTTATTATTTCATATTTATTGAAAATTTTAATTTGAAAGGAATTAGTACGCCCCTTTACTTTTTTACTACTTCAGATAAAATGACTCTATAACCAATATGAATTTACTTGTATAGACTCCATAAAATTGCACATGTGTATACATATACACTCGAAAGTATGATTTCATTTACACAGTATGCAGAACAATGCAGGGGAAACTCTTTAACTGCATTGTAATTATTTTCTTGTGTCCAACTGACGTCATATTGCCCGAAGAGGAATATTACTGGAAAAATCGAGCATTAGTTCTCAAAGAGGAATGCAAAGGGTGTGAAGCATGGCAAAGGGGCCATTTTGAGCATACCAAGAGGACATAAATTACAGAGCGAAGCAGAACTATCTGTTTCGCTTTTTCTGCTCTGTGTCGAGTGATACTGACGATGACCAGAGTCTAAACTGGTCAAAGTTAGTCGATAATAAAAGAAAGTCAGTGACGCACGAGTCTTTTTGGCCCTTTAGGAGCAAAACCAATAGACACGCGCATGCCTAACAGAGAATTCTAAATTTAGCAAGCAAGATAATTAGATAACAATGTTGAAGGTATTTTTGGTCCAGAAAATTAATAAAACGATATTCTAAGCAGATGAGAATAACGATATGATATAAAACGAATATCAAACCCGAGTATCACTGAATTTATGTGTTGAGATCAGAGCAGACACTAAATTCATATATTTTACGCACAGTGTTTAAGTATCGGTATAAAATTGAGTATTAAATATTAAATGTAATAATATCTAATGCACTAAACATTAAATGTAATAATATCTAAAACACCAAATATTAAATGTATTAATATTTAATGCGCTAAATATCAAATATAACAATATCTAAAACACTAAATATTAAATGTAATAATATTTAATACACTAAATATTAAATATAATAATATCTAAAACACTAAATATTAAATGTAATAATATTTAAAATACTAAATATTAAATGTAATAATATTTAATACACGGTAATATAGTAATATTTATAATACATTAAATATAGTACATTAGACCTAATTATTCGATATAAAATATTCAATTCAAATATTAAAATTAGAAATTATCGTGCTAGATGACTAAATTTATACTGCTGCGTGAATAGGCTATTCATGAATGGAGCAAGTTGTACTAATTAAATGGAAAATTCAGCTCACGAAGATAAGTGGAATATTCTGATAACAACATAGAGCAATATATTCAGGAAACTATAAAAGCTATGGTAATCATAGCAACTCTGAAGAGTCCTCGGTGAAGACACGTTTACAGACCTCAGACGTACAATGACAAAATGTGCGAAAATTACTTGTTAATAGAATTGCAGTGTATTGGCAGAGCCTTGAAGAGGCCGTGCCTTTTTCCAAGGTCCCAAATGTTGGATTAAACGAACCAGGATATTCAGTATCCGATGGAACAATGTCTTTTTTGTTTTCTAATTATATTTTCACAAAAGAACATACTTATTACTTATTATATTCTGCTATCGCGACGTTCTTGAGTCATCGGAGGAACGAAGAAAATTATATTTATACATTACTGTTCGTTTCTTAATATCCATTAGGGTTAATTGTTTTTAATTACGAGTAAGAAGATTTACAACGAAAGTATACAAAATTATCATGATTTAAATTCATGTAAAAAATAATATGCTAAATATAAATAAGATGAAATTGATAAAAATAATAATAGGAACCTAACCTATCGTACCTTTAAGGATCGATAAATCAGATATCTGTCTCAATAAAAAAACAAATCGAACATAAGCAATACACCTAATTGTATTAATATTTGAATAAAAATAAAAGAAAGTTATAATATACTCATTCGTAATTTGTTTATATATTACTCGTAAATAAGAGATCTAATTAATATAAAAGTTCATTATCAATTACACGTTCGTTTTAAATTGACCGTAACTTATCGCAGATTATAAAATACCTGTAAATACGTTACGTGATATTATACGTGTATACAGACTGTACACATACTAGAGTAACTAGAAATTAATATTATTTTCTTTACGTCAATATCAAAATAACTTTCTTCGTCCATAACTTAATTTATACAATTCTATGACTAACCGCCATTCTCACCTCGCACTCCAGCGTCCTCATCTGGCCGTTTAGTTCCAAAACCAAGCAGTCGCATGTTTACAAGATCAGCATCGATTCTTTCCGCGCGATTGCTCCAGAACGCAAACACAAGGGAAACGATCCATTCGCTGGCAACCCACAGAGCGCCGCACGCGAAACAGTCGAAGAGTTCCGATGTCATCAAGTCGCGACACGAAAACAGTTCAGATATCACACAGCACGTATTCGAATTTCATTCCAACGAAAAATTACAAATAGATAACTTCTCGAATTTGTTCTGTCCAAAAAATTAAACAACCGTCGATAAAATCATTCGCAGATATGCTGTTCGAGATAATAATTTCAAGATCCTCTTATTGTTTCCCAAAAATCAAATATCTGAAAGTGAATTCTTCGTATCTAACTTTTAATCATCTATTTATGTCAAATTTCTTTAATAAATTCATTAATTCGTATTATACGAACACGTCTTATTCGCGTATACTCGATTCGAAATTTTTAATTAGAATTTCTTGGTTATTTCTTTATTTCTGTATTAAATGATTGTATAGCAATTTATAAAACGTTAATAATACCCGGAATGATATATTTTTCACAAATCAATTTATTCTACAAGATTAAATTCACTATAGAACATTTACACTTACAGATGTACATAATATGTAACTGACAATAAGAATAGACAACGGCGTACGATACACGGATACTTTGTAACGATAAAATTAAAATATGTGAACTTATTATACACAAATTCTAACCTCGACCGAAGAAATTTATTATTTTCTTTGTCTAGAACAAGTAAAGGTACTGTGACGGTTGAACGGTTTCGTTGTCAAACATCAAAAGACTCATGGGACGGTAAAATCGACACTAGCGTCACTACCAAACACGTGTCGTGCGAAAGACACTCGAAGAATGAACCGACTGGCAGTAAGTCGATGCGCTTTTGTGGTTTCAAAAGTGACCACCAGCATCCTGTCTACAAGGAATCACGTGATTAATCTTTCGTACACGCATACGCGTAGAGGAGTGAGGGTGTGGTGTTTTGTGTGTAGCGTGTGCGTGTGGCGTCCCGTTGGACAAGGCGAGAATGGAATAAACCTTGCTGACCGATCGACTTTTTTCCTACTGTTCGATCATCGAAAGACGATACACGTTAGCTAGAATCCTGGAAAAAGTCGCGCCACGTAATAGGAAAGATAGAGAGGGAAAACTATTAACGATGGAGGGAGATAGAAAATGGAAGAAACCCAGATACGAAGGGAAGTTGTTATTCAGCATAGCCGTAGAGATGGAAAGCAATAGATGGCGAAGTAGTAGTCAAAATATTGTTCTGTATCTAAGGGAATTTTATGACGAAGCATATTAATTTCTTACTGTAAGTTCTTCATTTTTTTTTTTTCTTTTTTCATTTGTTTCAGTAACAAAATTACGTTGTATTTACTATTGTACACGTGTTGCAAAGGTTTTACGAAGATACTGCATAGGCATTGCAAAGATACTGGAGAAGAATTGCAAAGGAATTGCGTTATCTGACGATAATGGGATGAGGTCACAAGCAATGCATATGTTTCCATGAAAAACTAATAAATATTGCTGTTCAAACACCGGCAAGGTATCATTCGACAGTTACAATTAGCCGTGTGTTTGATGACTAGCTGTCATCATCCGTATGCATACGTCATAAAACGAGTGTAAAATTTGTAATGACGAATATGATGTATCCACGGTAATTAACTTCGAATCATTTAAAATCCTAAAAATATTATTTAATTTTAACTAGAAGATATTACGAAATTTTAAATAAAATATTTATATTTCAGAGGGATTTGAAACAGCAAGAAAAATTGATTTTCCTTTCTTCGCAAATTCTAAATCATCCCAACTTTTGAATATACTCTCTACTCTTCTAAATTAATGGAACGCAATTTCTGAATGTTCTAAATTGACTTTTAGTATAACAGTTATCATAGATTCATTGTTATCATTATAATTTAAGATATGAATTTACATCGAAAGCAGATTTTGTAACGGTACCTAATTGATACAATCCTCAATGATAACTATTGTTTTAATGTTGGTATTCACGATATCTTTTGTTTATATTACTACGAAGTTTCAATGATACGGGACACAAACGCTTAATGATTTGTATGTGTTAAACGTGACAGAGGAAATGTACGTGCGTCGATGAGTAATGCAACATTACTGAAAATATCACGTGGCAACGAACTCTCGTAAATTAAATCATCGCATTAAACACGAACACGCATCATAGTTATCCTTTCTCGATAAAACCATGTTTCGATCGAGATGGAGGAGTAGGATTACACAACTGTTCCGACGACTATGAGATATTTAAAACGGCCTTGATACTAATATGCAATTCGTTTAAAATATCCTATTTCGCCAATACGAACACAGAACGTCATATAACGGATGGATAACTTCCGCAATGATTAGTTGATCGTAAACTGGAAAAACAGCTAATAATAAGTGCCTATTTAAAGATTTTTATATGAATGAATTTTATTTAAAATTATTTCCATAGTTTTACTTCAGACACTTATGTGCATTGATAATAATGATTTGGAACAATAGTCTATTTGGAGCGTTTAGGTTCTACTTTCAAAGTGTTTCGAATCATGTTAATTATGAGAGTTTATAGAACACGAAACAGTCATTTAGTATTATATCATAGGAGTTCTTATTCTCTCGTAAATAAAAGTATTAAAAATAATGTATACATAAAAATTCTCTCTTATGGATTATGTAACGTGTAATACATTATTCCTAATATATCACGAAGTATAATCTAAACATTTGTCCGTGACATTCTCTTTATGTCTATAATGCACATAGAGCATGTGTAGAAGAATTATTTAACAAAGGAAAACAAATTATTAAGAGATACTTTCAACAAAACAAATATTCATAGAATAACAAACTAAATTAACTATATATTGAAGAATATAATAGTTAAAAAATATGGATTATAGAAAATCAAAATACAATTATGTCAAACAATATTTCAGACATGCTCTATGATAAACACAATTGTTCTCAAACATAAGAGACGAATACGACAAAATAAAATATTTAAAATACAAAATCTGTTCAAAAATAATTTTATAAAATACTAACTCTCTCGTTAATTGTTTCAGAATAAGTTAAACAGATGTTGAATCATTTCTCTGCATAAATCCCGTCGTCAGAAGAGTTCCTATAGTACACAGACCCGAAGGCTGAATGGGAAATTGCATTTCCCAAGATTTTTAATAAATTTTTCATTTTAAATATCCCCTCTGTCGTATTCGTCTATTAGAGTTGAAAAAATCCAGATTTAAATATAGAAATACTAATTTTGCTAGTCCACAGATCACATGTTTTACAAATCCAAGTTTTCTCGAAGCCTCAACCATAATCGCAAACCAAACTCAGGAATACAAAGCTACGCGTAACTCGAAGCTTGGATCCAAGAAACGAAGAAACGCAGAGAAGGGAAAGAAAGAAGAAATCAGGGAGTGCATACCGAAGCCAACAATGGCGAATGCGATTAACGTGATCGATGAAATCGCACCTAAGCACATTCGCTTCGATCTTTACCTCTTTACCTCTAGCGAGCACAGACGAACCTTGCTATCGGCTGACGCGTCTAACATTTTCGTGATCTGAGTCATAACGCAAGATGCGGTGAGAAAATACTCTGTTTGTAAACGCGCGTGTCGGCTTACTAGCACTCTCTTCCAGGTGATCGCGTCCAATTCGTTTCGTTTCGCCATTCGCGTATACACAACACGCGGCAGGTAATTTCACGCCGTTGGCTGAAAACAGCGAGCACAACGCGAGCGTTCTCGTTATTCCCGCAACACCTGTCTACTCGCACACGCGTACAGGTCGTTTAGCTTCGAGGAAAACGTAACTCGATCGATGAAAATCGAATTAACCTGAACGCTCGTTTACTTCTTACCATTTCACCCCTCTCTTTCGTTTATGAACAACCACGTTGCGTATGTTACTCGGAGTTAGGGTCGAGAATGGTCTTAGGTCTGACCTCGGAGTTCAGCGTTTGGGGTAGCTTCTAAGCTCTAATAGGTATGGTTGGATTATAGTTGTCGTAGAAGGTTGTTAATTTTAATTAGGGTGTTGTTGTAATTTCTTATGAATTACTTTTTAATGTATTTTTCATTCACATCGATCTACTGGCCAAGAAGTGTTCCTAAGTCTAAGTATATATCTTTGGTCGAAATTGCGGTGTACGTATCCAATAGATAAAAGAAGGAAGTGAAGACGTTATTTGCCATGGATGAGTAACTCGTGCTCCTTAAGTAACTGTCCAAAGAGATATAAAATTACATTTAGCCCGAAAAGTATTGATTTTAGATTAACTATCTGTCATTCTCCTTGGTGGACACTACAGTCCTCCAGAGTTGCTTCATTTTTTAACACCCTGTATATTGTAGGGTATTTTAAAATGTACTGACCAATAATTTATATTTTAAATATACTTTATCGTTACTAAATTTAAAAACCGTGTTATTTGTGCTGTTCGTGCCCATTCCCAATTCTTCCTCTGATTATCTATCACCGTACAATATTTTACAGGAAGAGACGCAAAAACTGAGATCATATTTAAGTGGGTTATTCGAAGGGATGATTTATCCGTAAGAAAATCCCAGGAAAATTAAATTTCCATCTGAAATCTCCAGGGTAACCTGTTTAAAGTTCACCGTTGCTACCATCGTGTGATCAATACTCTCTGCTTGGTGTATAGTTTGCCACGGAGGTCTACATTCTCTGCCAATCCCTCACCCTCAGCCGGAGAAAGAGGAAAAGAGGGTGTGTGCTCTGTTGCGCAAAATCCACGGCTGATACTGAACAGTAACGATTTTATCGTTTTAGGTGTTCCATCGTTTCCCAAAAGCTGGACCAATTCTTTGTGATCGACGGATGAGAACAGATTTCGTCCAATATTCATATGTTAAGGGTTGTTTAATCCTTTATACAGATTTTTTTATTTTAATACTGATATTTTATCACTGATTTAATTTATTAAATTAATAGCAAGTACCACTCATCAACGTGATAAATAAATGATATATAAACAAATTACACATGTTACAGGTAGTTCGTATATCATACATATGATTAATATACGAATTAAAAGATTAGAATACCATTTTATTTTCTACATTTATTAATATGATCTCCTCATAATTTGGAAATTATGTTATGGTTTTAATTTTGAGATAGGGTAGGTCAGTAGGTGCTCATAACTCATCGTCTTCGAGTCTCATGATCAGTTCGAGCAAGTAGAAAAACATTAAATGTTTTAAGTGGTACACGTCTATAATGATCAGACGAGACTTCGTAAAAATTGTACCTCACCAATTTTATCTGCTATCAATTATTATAATTTCTTCGAGGTGTGTCAGAAAGGGATGCCTTCTTTTCTTATCACGTTTGTTTGGATACATTAATATATTTACATGATTGATGATTTGCCAGAATATTATGTCATAAAATTTCATCGAACAGTCGAATATCATTGCGTGATAAGCTTTCCAGGTACTTGTATCTTTTCCTACGCGAGGATTATCATTTTAATAGTGATACCGTGAATGGAATTTTAGACACGTAAGGCTACCGTGCTTTCATGCGATTTCCTCAGTATTTGAAAACATGTATCGATTATTCCTGTGATTCTAGATACTCGTATTCGGTATATCTTGTTTCTTTTACGATATCGATCTCGTGAATCAGTGATCACACCCGTGAAATAATTTCTCAGTAATCATTCGAGGCGAACAGTATCCGAAAAACAAACTTTAATTCGAAGTACGTCATGTGAGATAATTTTCATGCATTATTTACAGTTTCTAGTATTTTCATCAATTTTATTCCCATTCCCAAAAATTTAACGAAAATAATTCCATCTTTCAATCAACACCCTTAACGATTTAATTTTAATTTATAAAAATTCGTGTTAAGATAGTATTTTCTAACAATGTTTAATTTTATCTCGCGTTAATAATTAAGCCTATTCAACATTTTCACATGCTACATCGAAATTTATAGGCAGAAACCGCCCGACAAAGAAGTTGTTTAACGACCGAGCGTTCCAAATACAGAAAGTAAACGCGTGGAAGCGCAGTAATTTGCTGTGGTAATCTTCTAGGGATGACGTCTAGTCGGAAAGAAAACACAGTGAACGTGATTAAAATGGTCGGGAGAATAATTATCGATAATTAAACAATCGGTGCTTCCGTGGCTAATAATAATCGTAGGACGAAGATAATTCTGTGGAAATTAAACGTTTACACTCATAGCCAAGTGTTTTATTCCCATGGTATTCGAATAAATTGAAATTTACGAGAAAAATCAATTTTTCAGAGAACTTCGTGTATTTAGAAGTAATCGTTCTTGATTTTGAACAAACTTTTTAAACAATGATTGCACCACTGATTGAAACTATTATTGACTATTTTCTAGTCAAGTGTAACGAGATTACAGTAGCAACTGAAGTGTAATGAGATTAAACAAGAAAGAAATGATTCACCCTTTTTAGTATATTTGTTAATATTAGATAATTCTGTTTTCTAGATGTTTTAATTAGAATTATCTATGGATTGGAATCAAATTTTCAAACTTTATGCAATAGAGAAGAAATTGAAGCCCAAAGATTTATTTTGCATAGAAAAGTTAGTGAAAATGAAAATTAATAAGGGAAAATCTTTGCAGAAGTATTTTAACAAGAAGAAGCATCGTTTAACTTTTTAAATCCTTCTTTAAGAGGGAAGAAACACTTTAAATATCTAATTACATATTAACATATTAACCTATTATCTAACCTATTAATCAATAATATGCACTGTGTATAATAAAATTAAATACAACATTCGACCGATTTCGGACAGAAGTTTACCTCGTATTATGTAATTTGTTATCTAAAATGCTTATCTGAAATTTTCATCATAGACCTAACTCCTACGAACAAGTTGTAACAATATTCCACGAACTCCAGGTAAAAATTCATGTCTAAACTAAATTCGACACACATGCTTATCGATAGTTATCAATTGCCCGCGTGTTGATGGAAAGAGTACTGGAAAGCTGACCTTTAAATTTTGTTAATATCCACGCTTTATAATCTCTGCACGAGACAATGATCTATCATTGATCTATCATGACAATTGTGCACAATATAGAAAAATTCTGCATGAAATAATTCGTTCCTTTAATAGTTAACGATATAAACTTCGAAATAACTTCATTCTACTAAGAAAATATTCACGCCAGTAGAATTGGAAAGAAAAAGGTTCAGGTACCCGAGTTCAAAGCATTTTAACACTAGAACTACCGACCTGTACGAGGCCTATAATGTGTGTCTAAAAATAACACACACAAATGATAATAATAATTCAACAAATAACAAACGATAAAAATAAACAAACATACACGTTTATTTTTAAAGACTACGTGTGTTTCTAAATATTCGAAATTAATATTAAAAATCTGAGACGATAAAAATAAACAAATATACACGTCTAGTTTTAAAAACAATAACGTACGTTTCTGAATATTCGAAATTAATATTAAAAATCTGTCATAAATCGAAGAATTGACTAAAAATACAATATACATGTCTATTTTTGAAAATAACAACGTACGTTTCTGAATATTCGAAATTAATATTAAAAATCTGTCATAAATCGAAGAATTGACTAAAAATACAATATACATGTCTATTTTTGAAAATAACAACGTACGTTTCTGAATATTCGAAATTAATATTAAAAATCTGTCATAAATCGAAGAATTGACTAAAGATACAATATACACGTTTATTTTTAAAGACTACGTGTATTTCTAAATATTCGAAATTAATATTAAAAATCTGTCATAAATCGAAGAATTGACTAAAAATACAATATACATGTCTATTTTTGAAAATAACAACGTACGTTTCTGAATATTCGAAATTAATATTAAAAATCTGTCATAAATCGAAGAATTGACTAAAAATACAATATACATGTCTATTTTTGAAAATAACAACGTACGTTTCTGAATATTCGAAATTAATATTAAAAATCTGTTATAAATCGAAGAAGTAGTTAACGATAAAGTAACAAACTCGATGCACCGATTCAATCTTCCCTGTTTCCTTAAATCTTGTCTGATTTCTCTAGAAATCAGCCATATGTTTCCACATGTATGATTGACAGCAAAAGCAAAAGTTCCGAAAAATTTCGACTGCTCTGGTAGTTCTAGCGTTAACAGATAAAGGGACGACACTGAGCACATTCCACCACTAATTACCTTCTTGTATAAACAGCAACTGCAATACGCACACGCCCTTATCGGTACAAATTCCAGCGGAAAGAATGCTTCTTGCGGTCACAGATGAAGAACATGCACCTCCGGTTACCTCTTGACTGTCACGCGCTCGAAATTCGCATTAATCTCAGTGTTCCCGATCGACCTCTCCGCGATCCACTGACTCTAAGCTGCTCGAACCGAATTATCTACCTCGAGGCCGTTTCTTCGCTCATTTCCGGTTTACTTGACAAATTTCTCCGAGGACATCGGTCAGATAAGGAGAACTTGGAACAACCGTCGCGGATTTCAAAGGGTTCGCTTGCTCGTGGCGGCTGATCGTGCGAGACGAGAACTAGGATAATCCGGATGTGCACCTCGGACCATTCAGCCCGGAAACCGTGGTTCTTCGCTGCAACCTCGTTCTTCGAGGTGCAAACATAATACCGTGCGTCTTGGCCGATGACCAAGCCTGCAATGAACATATAATTCGCACGAAGGAACCGATGCCCCGGCCACCAGACGTATCATTGGCTATACATAGCACGCGTCGCGACGCGCAGACGCCGGGCATCTCTCTGCCCTTTTGCTATAGTCCGATAAACAATTTCACGGTTTCGTGTCCGCCGACCTTTGGCTGGAAGAATGCCTCAGGAGTCGTGTTCTTCCCGTTTCTGCGCGAATGGGGAGCAACCAACGAATGTAATCTCTCATGGGATTTCGTTCTTCTATCGACTAGGGGTTATTTGTTTTCTTTAGCTCACAGTTGCCCTTGGAGTTAAATTCCAGCGATGTTTCAGGTCGTGGATTAATTTTTCAGACGAGGAGAGAGGGAGAGAGTGACGCAGAGAAAACATGAGGGTGGTTAGACGAGGGTGTTGAAGATCGTGGATGTAAATTTAATATGGGAAGATGTTGACTATGGGGTGGGAAATTTTGTACTTTTAATTGCTATTATAAATTGGGGATGGAGACTTGTAATAACTCGTTGCTTGGATATTTGATATTGTAAATGAATTTTTGATAGTGACGAATAAGGAGTAAATTAGTTCCTTATTATTTTATTATTTTTATTATATATTAATGTTTTTATTTTATTGTACTGTGGAAAAGAAGTATGCAGGGTACCTCAGGATTTTCATACAAATTTCACCGGGATATTCCATAGGTGAAATGTATTAATGACACGTGACTGTCAGGTAAACGTTACGATTCGATACTGGAATATCTATCGGTAACCAATTTATATGAGAATTGATACGAACATACGTCGAAAATGAAGAAAGTCTCGATAAAATTCAGTCAACGATAAATGCAATAGTAGGATGATATCAGACTTGTAGAGATAAACCGAGGGAGGCGTCGAAATGCAAATATAGAAACGGCGATTACCTCGTGATCTACATTTTTGCAACAACTGTTTAATAAAATTTTTATAGACTTCTTATTGCATGATAATTTAGCTTCACTTTTGCTTGGATTTGACTGGTAAAGTTAGTACGAGGAAACCTAACACACCCTATGTATTATATAATTTATTATATATCTAACAGAGGTAAATACTATTTTATTAAATAAACTTATGTATCGTGCAGATATAATGAATGAAAAACGAAAAGAAATAGAAGTTTTAATCATTTTCAACACCTTCTACTGTATAATAAAGAAAAGAAAAATGAATTTTATTCCGGTTCACCATTCAAACCAGGCAAGATATTGTATTAATAAGAGAAGAAGAAACAGAAGTTTCAATAATTTTCAACATCTTCTACTGTATAATAAATAAAGAAAATGAATTTTATTCCTGTTCACAATTTAAACTAGGTTGCCATATTATATTAATAACAGAAAAAAGACAGAAGTTTTAATAATTTCCAACACCTTCTACTGTATAATAAAGAAAAGAAAAATAAATTTTATTCTAGTTTACTATTCAAACCAGGCAAGATATATTAATAACAGAAAAAGACAGAAGTTTTGATCATTTTCAACACCTACTGTATAATAAATAAAGAAAATGAATTTTATTCCTGTTCACAATTTAAACCAGGTTGCCATATTGTATTAATAACAGAAAAAGACAGAAGTTTTAATAATTTTCAGCACCTTCTACTGTATAATAAAGAAAAGAAAAATGAATTTTATTCTAGTTCACCATCCAAACCAGGCAAGCTGCTATATTAATAATAGAAAAAGACAGAAGTTTTGATCATTTTCAACATCTTCTGCTCCATAATAAAGAAAAGAAAAACGAATTTTATTCTAGTTCACCATTCAAACCATGCAAGGTACTATATTAATAACAGAATATTTGTAAAGTGTACGAAGAAAGTGGAACAGCAAGACCTGTCTAATCTACTAGATATAATTTCAGCCAATAATTGTACTCAAGTTCAAGTAAAATATCCTGACAAGTTCCTATCTTTTTACAGAGGAAGATAAGAGGCAAACGTTTAAACGACGAGTTATTAACTCATTAGCAACATTATTGCGCAAGCAAATGTATCGTCCAAGGTACGAGCACATAAAAATAGTCAGAAACTAACGTTTCATCAATAAACATCGAAAGGGAAAGAAGTGCTCGGGTTCTTTTTCGAAGTGTTAATGACCCAGATAAGTGCCAATGACTTCTCGAAGATGTAGAACTCGTGGAAATAGAATTCCTGGCGTTGGCTTAGGGTTTTTGGCCTAATATTTTTCAAACAACTCGTGAGACGAGAAAGTTCAACTAGAAGCTAGGCTCTTTCGAATTCCATTGAGCAAACGATAGCTCTGACGACTAGATTAGTTCCCATCGGTATAAATCAATTGTTCCTCCAAAAATGGGGCAGAAATTTGCATTGAATCGACACATCGAGCTGCTGGCCTTCAACCAATGCACCTGCGATTAGAGTCAACGTACCTTTGTCAATGGGACACTTATCGTAAAAAGGTGTACCAATAATTACTCTGAGTTGCGTTGAAAGCGTTTCGTAACTTCGTTTTTAGCGCATTACCGAATTAGCCAAGTTCGGTTAATAATCTCGTTTCAATCTAAACGTTCGAATTCTCGTAAATCTTCTAGTATAATGATTTCAAGTCCCTAAGATTTTAAATCCCTGAAAATCTAAAAAAACTATTTCTTTCTTAAAACAGTCATTTTAAAAATAAAATATATATCACAGAAATTGTAAAAGTAGAATTGAGTTAATCCTGAAATGGAAGTATATTATGATATTTGGAGAAATGCACTTTCGAGTGAATCTCAGAGTGAAAGTACGATATGCTCTGTAATAGAAAAGTGATAAATGTTACATTTAATCGAAATACGAAAATTATTAATTTTTATATGCAAAAGATTCTAAAGAATTATTATTAAAGAATTACCTTCCATGTGTATTTATTTTAATTTCATTTAGAATCTTGAAATGACTGGTTATTCAGCTTGCTTGGAAAATTGTTGATGAAGGAAATCTTGAATAGTGACTTTCTCGTACAGATAATATTTCCTAATGGTACATACTTGTATCACGCTAGAAAAAATACGTTTTAAAACTGCAGTGGTCATAACACGAATCGGGGACAGTGAAAGAAGAGAAGGAAGTCGGGATACAGATACTTGCATGCAAAGGAATTGATAAAGACAAGCAACTTCTCGGACTTCCTCATGATTCACTCGGTGCACTACGTAGTTGAAGAGCCAAACAGTTTCTCACGGAAGTTTACACTGTAGTTTTCCTTCTCGTTTTCGTTTACATCTTTTCCAACGTGGTTGAATACATCGCAAACGAGTGACCATTCCTGCAACATAAAATTACTGAAATTAGTAATAAAACACATTATATAAAATTATTAATAAAAATGGAAGACAAAGGATTACATTCGCGATATCGCTTATGGCTGAGAATTTTTGACACAGTCTGTCACGAATTTATTTACTATAACTAAGTAACTAAATTCTTGAATTATTTAGTTCCTCGTGAATTTCATGCTTCAAGAAAAGGAAATGGTATTTATTTTTGAAATTGGGACAAAATTAAATTCCTCATTAGCCAAAAAATTTATTTATTATCATTTGTAAACATTTTGTAATTATGGGATCATGGAATTATTTATTATATAATTATATCGTTATTTTTCATCATTCTTAATACTCATAGAGTTGACGAAATACAATGTAATCATTTGACGAACAAAGATTTATTAAATTTATTAACTGTTCTGTGATCTTGTTTACATTTATTAATTTTAGCAAATAATAATATTTTCATATTTAACGTTAGTACTTGATATCGAATGTATTTCCTATGGATATTACGGAGATTAATTAGTGATGTGTTGCGTGTGACGTTTAATGCACCGTCTGAAGAGGGTTGTCTCGCACGAAACAGATGCATGTCTCTCCCATAAGGTATAGCAGCATATTCAACTATCCTAGTTAATTTTCTTCATACAAAACTTGATACACAGAACTAAATATAAAGAACTCAAAATTAAAGCCCTTGAGTTTTTAATTACTATAATTCAGACATTTTGAATTGCTATATAGAAAGAGTGGTATCTCTAACTCTTAAATAGACACCGGAGTCAGTTCCTTTCGTAATTCTTGCACTTAACTCGCTGTTAAATACATAAATGTCGACCAGATATTTTCGTCTAAGACTACACTCGTGTCTCGGTGCTGAAAAGCAAGGAGTTATTTTCGCCAGTTCGAAGCTTTAACGCGAAGTAACCACTGCTTTGTAGTACATTTATTTCATACATTTATTTTTAGAATATTTCGGATTAGTCGAAGAGGTAGTGTAAGAACGTATATAGGAATAGTATCTGGAGCGCGTGCGGAAGGATAAGTGTCCGTGCGCAAAGATCGTGTGAACGGGATGCTTATGGAAGTATCGGTTACGAGTGAAGAGAGTTAGGGATAAGTCTAAATGTTTGGGGTACGTGACCCACTGAGTGTTCGGGCTACGAAGAATGCGTGGGAAAGCGTGATTAGGAAAGAGAGCATGGGTATAGATGAGGACAGAATGAATGGTTTAAATAGGGGTACAAGAGCGCAGGCAAGGCAGTTCCTTTAGGACAGTTCCTTTAGGACAGTTCCTTTAAGAGAGTTTCGTTAGACAGTGCCTTTAGAGAGTTCCTTCGGGAGAGTTTTACGTTAGAGAATATTCGTTCTGACTATTAGAATATTAGAATATTAGATTATTAGTGAACCCCCTTTTACAATTCCAGAAGTGGGATTATTCGCCTACAATTCAGAAGTGGGATTGATCATTGTTTACAGTAGTAACAAAATTTGAAAAATGATTTAAATGGTATTGAGGACCCTTTACTTTAGAAGCATACAGTAATCGTGTAGCAATGATTCGTCCTCAGTTTTCTGTCTACCAATTCATTCAATCTTTTACCAATAATTTTAGCTATTTATTAATAATGCTTGTTTGAAACTATCAAAATAACTCAGAAGTTATCAAAGCTGTCAAAAGTCAGAGTAACTTTTTAAACAGTTGTAGGTCTATTATAATTTTATACACTACCTCTAAAATTTATTGAGATGCATTGCTGGCATAGTCTCATTGTGAGTGAGACCGTAATAGATACTATAGTGATTCTCTATACAATTCTAGATTCTAAGAATTATTGTAATATCTGAACTTCTGCAGTAGTATACACTGAATATTACTAAAAGTCTGGTAATATTAGGTCAAGGTACAAGATCCCGGGTTTAGGAGTTGTCCAGGGTCGATAACACCCGCAGCGAAACGGAAAGCAAAAATAGTTCGCCAGAGAAATGTAGGGACCCCCCCTAAACCTTCGATCTTAATACGACATTTTGAATGAATTCCAGGGATTAAACTCGTAGATGTCTACTGTAAACTATCTCAAACGAAAGAGAGAAACCAAACGCGTAACAGATTGCTACGAATATTCTACACTAACAAAATTGTGTACAAAATTGTAAAATAAAGGTACACGAGTAATACAGTCAGTTAGAATTGATTAAATTAAATTATACAAACTATAAATAATCTACGTTAAGAATCTATTGTTAAGTACGCTTTTATCCCTTTCCCGTTCCTTGTAAGTCTGTACAAACGAAAGTATGTAACGCAAGTTAAAGAAAGAAGAACCCTTTTCTCTGCTATATAGTTTGTACGCAAAGCAAATAACTTCGATCGATCAGTAGCTTTCTAGGAACCAATAAATGAATTTATATCTCAGCATGGCAGACATGTCCTATTCGGTGCTGCTTCGATAACTCTTGCGCCATGGAAAATTTCGATACGTCATCGTGATTCACTGTAAACAAAAAATTATCTCCAAAATTCGTAAATAAAAATTTTCATTACCAAACTAAATTTAAAATTATGAAACAGTACTTCACTTTTACATACGTTTGCACATTCGCTATTTAGTAGCGTATAAAATATTTTCGCAATAAGAAAAAAGAAAAATAAAATAATAAATAATATTGACAAAAAGATAACTTAAATAAATTATTTTATTGAAAAATAAATTTAAGGTTAGATTTCGTATATTTAACGTGTAATATACATATATGATAAATAGTATAATATATTACAGATGTAATGTTTTTCATTTTCAATAGGTTATTTTTAATTCTAATATTCTTACGACACGTGCAGCCATTTGTAAATCGTAATATTTTGCAATGCGATCTGGTGATTTCGTGTCTTAATATATTGTAACACGATCTCTCGATAATAAATCCCAATATTTTGCAATACAAGCTTATGGTTTAAAAATTCGATGTTTTGCAATATGAGCTGATCTGTATTTGATGATACGAAGTTCACTGTACCCGCGCTTCGTAAGTAGTGAAGCATCCAGATTGGTCAGACGCGGAGAGTGTATGATCGTAAATGCAAGTACAGCATTACATAGGTGATAAATCGTTTATTTTGGACACAGCCACTTGGTATCACATGAATATTTCTAGCTCCAATATTCTTTATTTAAGAATAACATTTTTTCATATTTTCGGGTTTTTCTTCTATGGTCCCAGTTTATCTTCCGTTACTGTCGGTGAAACCTATTTTTAAAAAATATTTATAATGAATTTATAAAATTGTTACAGTGACAAGGAAATATATAAATATGTATTAGTCATATTGCATGATTCAAAGTATATACATTAAGTTATAAATTATAAAAATAATAATAAATATAATTTAAATTATAAATATAATTACATTGACTTCCAAAAAAATTTGTAATAAGAATAATAGCTCTGTGAATTAACTAATTTATTACTTTTTGATATTATATTAGTAATTACTTAATAAAATGAAATATTCATCTGGTTGATATTCATTTACCAACAACTAATTACTATGTCATTAATTATGTTGATTATAATGATGACTTACCTATGAGCTGCACAAAATGCTGCATTTCCAATCTTCTAATAAAATCACTTGTATATATATAACTAAATAATACCATTTATTAATTTCAAACGATCAAAAATGCAAAAATATTTTCATTCACAACAAAATACAAAAGCAACTTTAGTTAATTGCAGTTAAAAAAGAGGTACATTCTTTCATGTTTACCACGATTTTTAGTTATGCTTGACCCATTTTAAAGTTTATAGGTTAAAAGTTTAATCTCACAAACGTCAACAAATATTCAATTTTCGGCACAGTTTAGTTTCGCCTTCACCACGAAATTCCAAATAAAATGATTCTTCCTGTCCAGAATATGTCCAAATTGTTCGTAAATATTTATAATTTGATATTGTGTGTAAATTGTTGAAGAAGATAAACTACGTGAATTATCGAGTTTGTTATAAGTCCAACTTTCCCACAATAAACGCACTCCTCGACGTTACGTTTTTTTAGCACGAAGTCGACGTTCTAGCTATTATCGATGGTAATCAAGCACACGTGAACTGGTAGCGTTACAAGGACTAAATGAATCGGTCTAGAAACGTTTTTTTTTTCTTTTTTTTTTTCTGCAGAAATATCCTTTTGAACATTATACATTTGAAATAAATTTTTCATAATAACGCCTAATTATGACAAAATAAATTTGCATTAGTAAACGATCAATTTTCGTGTCATACTGATATTCAATTTAAAAGAGAAATTACAGAGGATCTTTATACGGCAAGGGTCAATCGAATATTTTTGTTCAATACGATTTATATGGTCTTATATAATATAAGCGCTTATGGAAAAAGAAAATCAAATGCAAGAAATGTGTGTGTAAAAACTAATATCGATATACCAAAAAACAATCATATTGTAAATAAACAAAAATATTACAATTATAATATAAAATTATTACAATTTGTTTCATGGAAAATAATTTAAAAAAAGAAATCGCCCGACGTGGGGCTCGAACCCACGACCCTGAGATTAAGAGTCTCATGCTCTACCGACTGAGCTAGCCAGGCTTGTTGATAATACATTTAAAAATCTAGATTTTAGATACTCTAAAAGATAATTTTCACAGTAATAATGAATTGTATTAAATGAATATATCAAATTCATTAAATTGTTCGTTAATATTAATGTAAATATATATTAATATATCAAACATATAAAATATTGTTCAGTAAAACATACACCTTTGATAAAACTATTCATTATTACTTACGAATATTGTGGTTTCAAACAGACTGTTATTTTATATAAATTTAAATTGTTTTAAAAGTAAATGTAAGACTTTTTCCTATTTCTTAGTTACATGATATTCAATTACTTTTTACTAATTTATTTTATTGATTAATTTCCCGCGCTTTTCATAATACAAAATAACTTGCATTTGATATAAAAATATAGACTTTGTTCTTTCGTTTGAATTTTACATTAAATCAATATTTTTTTACACAAATAATATTATACAACAGCACTTAATGCTTTAAACTAAGGAAAAAATTTTGTTAACGGATTTATCGAAAAAAATTGAAATATCGTCAAATTTCGTCACTTGGTGTCTCTGAATGTATTTTCTACGACGGATGTTCAGCGCGCAATGTGGTGAAGGTTGAGTACATCGTTGGTTTAAATTTGGATAATAACACGTGTTAATGCGTACTCGCTTATTAAGTGTTGTCTTTTTTTATACAAGTTGTTGTTAATACATGTTTTAAACAATAACAAAAATGCGACGTGGCGTAAAAGATTCAGATGAGGAGGTAGACATGAAGTCTGGTTTGTATTTTTCATTTTTTTAGTTTCTATGCGCACGCGGTTCACTCGGTCGCTGAATGTAACGGTCGATTCGACATCGTATCTTATACTACTATCAATTTAACAATATACTTTTATAAGAAATCTTGTTTTAAACCCTTTCAGAGTGCATAATTAACATTTTACAAAGTTTGGTTGTATTATTTTATGTTTTCCTCATATCTCTCTTAAATTGTTAGGTCGTAAAACTCGTATTCAAACTGAAGCAATATCAGTTGATTCTCCACGTCGTCGAAGCTCTCGAATTAAGCCAAATATTAAACAAAATGAATCTTCACCTGAATCCAGTTTAAGCGACGCGAGCAATATTAGTAATATACAAACTGGAAAAAGTAAAAAGCAACGAACGAGTATCATGGACAGTTCCACTCCAACTGAAAATCAAAGAACTTTGCGTTCTAGGATGAATTCTATATCCTCAGATATTAGCGAAATCCCAGAAACAGATATTGGTTCACCAACAAAGAAAACTAGAAATAATCCTCCTAACAGTAATAAGACAAATAGTCGAAGAAGGTATTTTAACAACAATCAAAATTTATATATATAAATTTTTGTATTATTACTTTACATTGCTCTTTATTATTTATAGTAAACGTCTTACAAGGGCTGGTTCAGAAGTAAATTCACCATCACCAGCAATAAGAGTTACACGTAGTACAAGGGCTAGTTCAGTAGAACCAGAATCCAATGTATCAAATAAACTTCTAGAAAAGTATCAAAATGAATTTGTAAGTTCACCTATTAAGACAAGAAGACGAATTTCGGTATTACCTTCAGAAGCAATGGTTATAGAGGAGAAAGGACAATGTATGAAGATTCCTATGGTAACATTAGATCGCACATTACCTGATCTTAATGAAGTTAAAGAACCAGGTACATTGCATTTCTTAAATTATATAATTGTGAAAATATATTTAAATTTGATAAATCATAATTTAGTAATAACATATTAAGTTTTATGTTCAGATAATTCCCCTAAAACTGCACAAAAAAATGAAAAACAACACAAACTTGATACAAGTCGTAAAAATGTAAATGAAAAACATGCTGAAGAAAATGTTTCTGGTAAGGTTAATTTATTGTTATAGTATATATAGTTCGTAATGTATACGATTAGATTACTATTCATAAATGAAAATGCCGTTTTGTTTTTTTTTGTTCTTTTTTTTTCTTTGTAGAAAGTTTTTAATAAATTTGTATAATCAAGAAATTCTAGTAATATATAAATATGTAAATAGAAAACATCATAAAAACTAACTGCTTACATTTACATTTACAACAGTCAAGGGACCACACGACAATACTCCGGAAAATCTTCCTTCAAATAGTTTTGAAGAAGTTGAGAAAGGTACATCTACTGATGATAAAAAGATATCAGATAATAAAGATGTTCTAGAAAGTATTGAAACATCATCCACAGATATTATAAAGCAAGTAGAATCATCAGTAGATAATGATTCTCAAATACCTTCACAAAATGAAAACCAAAACACATCTGAGGAAGTAGAATTAAAACTTGAGGATTCAAATGAATTAGTGGAAAAAGAAAGTCGTAGTAATGAAGAAAATCTTACAACAGATATTGATATTGATTCACAACAGACTAAAAATGCAATTTCTGATACACTAGAAGGTCCAAAACATTTATCTATAAGTAGTTCAAATGCAAATGAATCAACTGAAGAAAAAGATAAATCTCTTCGTATTGAAACAAATGGAACGCTAAAACGTCGCTCTGAAGAATTATTAGGAATGCCAAGTGATAATATTTCTATAGAAGTTAATAGTGATACCAATGTAGTTTATAATTTATCAGTTGAAAATCTGGATACTTCAATACATGAAGACAATTCTGATAATATGCAAAAATTGGTTATGAGTACAGAAACAGACTCTGTTAATGATAATTCTTTTGAAGAAAATTTAGATAAAGGTGGTATTATAGATGTGTCTACAAATTCAAGCTTAAATGAGAGCATTGAAATGATGGAACATACAGAAGATGGAAAAAAATTGGATAATAATAAGTCTACAGAAATTGATATAGAAATGAATGAGGAGTCAAGTAAAATTAATATTAAAGAATGTAACGAAAATATGAATTCTAAACTTAATGATTCAAATGCAAAGGAAAGTATAAATGAAAATGAAGAGCCTGAGAAAGATAACAAAGATGAAAATACAATTACAAGCGATCAGTGTGATAAGAAAGATAAAAGTGATGAGCCAAGTACATCAGAAAATATGCACAAAAATGATGACACAAATTGTACAAAAATGCTATCTCCTAAATTAAGTAACATAGAGTCAAAATCAAGAAATATGAAATTAATTCAAGATACTCAGCATTCCATTGTTTCAGAGCATGAGGATATAAGTTATTTACAAGATATAAATAAAACAGATAATTTAGCTTGCAATCCAATCAGTCCTTCAAAATCCTTAGATACTTGTATCAGTCACGAGGATTCTGCATTAACTAATATGAATGAAGCTAATGTAACTAATGTGATTAAAAATCATAACTCTTCCATTGTTACAGAGACTCCGGCTGAATTTGTCAAACGAGAACCTGAAAGAGGAGAACAGTCAAAAAAAGTTTCTGTACTAGGTGACTCTTCAACATTAAAGAAACAGTGTGCACACAGTCTAGAATCAAATGAAAAACAATCAGATATTAAGCAAACAGCATCTAAAAAGTGTCAAGAACACATAGAAGTTGATGAAAATGATTCTGATACAAGTATGACAAATTTATTTCAAGATATTCCTGCTACTGAATGGAAAGAAAAGAATAGCGAGAAATTAGAAAATGAAAGTGAAGGTGAATGTGATCTTGTTCTAGTTGATAAAGAGTCATGGTTAACTGTGGAAAATTTAAAAAAAGAAAA
The DNA here is from genome assembly GCF_001483705.2 of Eufriesea mexicana. Lineage (NCBI taxonomy): Eukaryota > Metazoa > Arthropoda > Insecta > Hymenoptera > Apidae > Eufriesea > Eufriesea mexicana. Next base: position 398,789 of record NW_016909828.1, read on the forward strand.
GGAAAAAGAAACCTTTGATTATGATTCAGACGATACAGTTCTATTAAAAGTACAAAGAGATTCTATGAAGACCCAAAATGATGAAGATCTGTCAATGGATGTATCAGGAGATGAATGTAATTTAAATGAAAGCAAAGATAAATCTTCCAGTACTAATGAACAGAAAACCATAAAACAAAATAAAAATAGAGACAAAAGAGAAATGATAGAAGGTTCAAAAGATACAGTACAAAACATAGAAATGTCAACAAATGTAGATGAAAATAAATCTGTGACAAAACGTAATAATAGACACTCTATTTCCAAATCCAATATGTTGATTCAAAAATCAATAGAAGCTAAGGATTTATCCGAATCGTGTGAGGGAATAGAAACAGAAGAAAATTCATCCTTAAATAAAAATAAACTATCCAAAAATGGTCCAAAAAGACGAAAATCACTTAATAAGTCAATTCAAGAAATAGATAATAAACAAGAAGAACCGAATGTAACTGAAATTATAAAAAAAAGAAAATCTTTAAATAAATCCAATTCCAAAGACACTGAGAAAAGCCAATCATTAAATAATTCTTTAAAGAAAAAAGTAAAGCTACAGCAGCTCGATGTAAATTTCGCAAGAGAATCAGATAACGAGTCTAACGAATTTGAATCTTGCGAAAAGGAGGATACCATTACAAAGAAAAAATGGAATAGAAATTATTCAACCGTTGCTAACATTGGATCTGATTCTAATGAAAGTAAAAGTATTTCTGATTCTGATGATTCGCAAAATAAATTTATGGAATTACCTAAATTTTTATTTGATGGAGCAAGCGACAGCAATAGCGATGACGATAATGAATCTAATAACACTATAGACTCTGATATCCAGAAAGAGTATAATTTGCATGGTGAAGACATTTCAAAATTTTCTGATGATGATGTACCAGGAGATGAATGTAGAGCATCAGAAACAGAATCATCAGATCCATATGACAATGGGTCAGATCTTGCAGATTTTGTAGTTGATGATGATGAAGTTGAAGAAGAATTAGAAGAATTTAATGAAAGTGGTGGAGAGGAAGGTGAAGAAATGGAAAATGATGAATTAGTGAAAGAGGATACTAAAGAAGATCAAAGAGATGATGAGAAACAAATGCAAAGTGAGATTGAAATAGAACAAGAAACAAACCAGAAGGAAGAACAATATGAAAATAAAGAAAATACGAATGAGAAAGATATAAATAAAGTAACAGATACTTCTATTAAAGAAAAAAATAAATCAAAATCTGCAAATATAAGTTCGTCTCATATCATCGGAAGTGATAAGAAAAAGAACAAGAAATTGAAAACAGATCATACAGAAGTAAGTGAAAAAGAAAATAATTTTACTAATTTGTCCTTTTCATCTCCTTTGGAAATAAAAAAGACGAAACAAAAACGCGCCTCCGGTGAATTTATCGTTGAAGGTGTAGAAGAATCAATGAATGAATCACAACTGGTATTCAATAAAAAAATGCAAAAATTTAATAAATCAATGGAATGTAGTACTCCAAAAATTAATTTATCTAAACAAGACAAATTTAATGTTGCGATTCGTGATCGCAAAAGTGATTGTCTTAATGATGAAGAAAAGAAAAATATGACACTACAGGAAGAACAAAATTTGTCGAAACTAAGTAACATAAAATGCAATGAATCTCTCATACATAGAAGTCTTCCATCTGAATTAATTGATTTACTAACAAAAACAAATCTTTCAAAGCCAATGTCAGCTAAGGTATCAGAACTGAATAAAACAACATTAACTTTAGGAAGTGAAACACCAACAACAAAATACTTGAAAAAGGAAAAATTAAATGAAAGTGCACCAATATTGAAGTTAGATACAAATTCTAAAAAGTCAACATATATTAATAATAATAATGATCAGATTCAATCAAACGAAGACGACAATGAACAAAAAACGGAAGTATTACAAAATGTAAACGATTCATTAAAAAGAAAACTATTTAAAGTAGCAGACAATATATTAGAAAATGATCGCCAAAAGAAACGTAAAAAGCAAAAGCAATCAACTGTGAAAGAAACAACTAGTTCTATACTACCTGAAAATAATGATTCAGAAATTGTAGAACAAATTAAACATGTCAATTTTAATGTCAATACTGACAATAATGACGAAAAGGTAGATAAGAAAAAGAGAAAGAAGAAAAAAATGAAAACAGGTGAAGCTGACATACAAATGCAAAAAAAGACTATCAAAATAGAATCAGAAAGTCGTGACAAAATAAAAAAGAAAAAGAAGGAAGAAAAATTAATTAAAGATATTCCAGTTGTGGAAAATATAAATGAAAAAAAGGTAACAAAAAAGAAGAAAAAGGTTTCAGATTTTTTACCAAATGATAATATTTCAAATGAACAAATACCTAAGAAAAAACGGAAGTTACTAATAAAAGATACAGCTTTACAAGATAATGAAGCATTATCTGAACAAATACCAATAGTTGCCAAGAAAAAGAAGAAAACCTTATCAAATGATATCTTACAAAATGAAGAAGTTTTAGTTAAAAAAGTTCCTAAGAAAAAACGTAAATTATCAAAAGATATTACACATCAGGGTGAAAATATCTCAGTTGAAAAATCATCAAAGAAAAAGAAAAAGTTATTAGTAGGTGTTGAAAAAGATAATGTGAAACATACTACATTATATAATGAACTACAAGAGTTTAATGATCCACTATCAGATTCAGATGAGGGACCAGAAACGGTTGCATTTTCTAAAGCTCGGGAGGAAGCGTTAGAAGTTTTAAAACGTACTGCCGATAGTATTAAAGCTAATAAAGACATGCGAAAGAAGAAACAAAAGGAACACATAGAAAAAATGCAGAAACAAAAAGAAATTAAGGCTAAGAAATTGAAATCTAACAATCAAATAACGGAATCTAATAAAGTGGATAAACAAGAAAAAAGCGTTAAACGTCTTCCAGACGATGTTCTACAAAATCTGTCGGACGCTCCATTGAAATCATTGAAGAAAAAGAAATCATCAGAAATGAAAGAACAGGTATTACCATCTTCGATGTCCGGACCTAAAAAGATAAAGAACATATTTGTAGAAGACGATTTTACTCCACCAAGTTGTGCTGGAAGTACGACTGAATTTAGCGTTGTTGATATTCAAAAAATTAAAAAGAAACAGAAAGTTTCAAAAGTAACTTCATTTAGGCAAAAAATGCTTAATAGGAATTCACGCCAGCCTATGTCTGCTTATTTAATGTATTTGGAAAAACAAAGAGCATTGGGTAAAGATAAATTTTGTAATAAACCGTACTAAACATTTAATTGTTTCCTTAAATAATATGATCTGTAGGCGTTTTAGAATACAATTTTAAATATTATTTATCAAAATAATTCCTTTTTATAGTTCAAGTCAGATATGGCTGCTCAATATATCTTGTAAAGTATATATTAATTTCATAATTAACGTAATTGCTTGTCATTTTAAAACTATTTCAATAACATTTATTCTTTTAATGCTTACATATCGTTATTTTTCTTGTTATAATTTCTTACAATTAAAAGATAAATGACTATGAGTTATTTTACTTTCCATTTTTATAATTGCGATCATTTTTCGTATTGTAATTGTAATTTATTGTTATAGAATAATGTACATTATTAAATACAAAGTACTGCGATATTTCACTGAATCGAAATTACACTATTATTATGATAATAATGGCAAAATGTTCAAGTGCGAAGCGTGCGAGTTTACTTTGCTTATTTTATTACAGTTAATCCACTAATATAATTCAGGATAAATTAAGATGTAGTATAACAATAAAGCGATATGTATGTTCGTTTCTGTTTGTAAATCCTGTCTTTGTTATGTTTATTATTACTATATTTTTGCATGTAATCTAGGGGTGTTTCATATTATAATTAAATATATCGTTTTTATAAACATAATTAACTTGATTTCTGTTGTTGAATAGGAAAATAACTAAAATCAATCCAATTATATTTAATATTTCCTTTAATTTGATTATTCATTTCAAAAAATGTATGTACTCTTGTCCAACAGAGTCTATACATATTGTAAAAATTCCTATTAAATTTACAGGGAATAGAAAAGTTTATCAATAATACATTTTGTACATTCCTATAAAATAATTATCAAACAGGAATTAGTTGTTACGAGATTTTGCTAGTTTTTGTATTTTTCTCTATAATTCACAATATTACTAGTTATACTTCTTTAATAATTTCCTTTTAAATTAGTATAGAAATGACATTTCTTTATTTTTAAGCACATATTATACAATCTTCAGGTATTTCTCTTTTCAAATTCAAAAAACAAGCACCATTTGCTGCATTATTTTCTCCTGCGAATATAACACATGCTAAACCATTCACTGCCATGTGCTGCCATAATTTATGTACCCATTTATTTACAGTACGGAACGTCTTTTCTATTTTATCATTTTTCAATTTCTCTCGTTCTATTCTAACATGACATAAAGTAAAGGCATGTTCCATAGCTATTTGTGAAGCTCTAAGTACAGCCTGTTTATTATTATCTGCTACTACGAGGCGTACCTGTAATGAGTAAACCGATAATAATACAAATAGTATATATTATTAATTGAAATTGTTGATTTAACATTACGATACATACTTGATCATTGTTACTAAAATTTTCATCATCCATAACATTAATAGAAGAAGTTAAATATTGAGAATATTCGTTCATAACTTCTTTGGTTCCCACAATGGCAGCAGTTTTTTTATCCTTTGTTACATGTTTAAAAATTGAGGTGGCATATTTTCGTCTTTGAGTTCTGAGTTCATCTCTTCCTTTTGTTTCCAATACTTCTATATCACATCGACCAAGTAACACAGCATCCCCATAATTCACACTATTTGCTAATTTTAATTGTACTAATTTCATAGACGCTTGTGAATCTTCAGTTGAACAATGACCAGATTTACTTTCTTGTATTCTTTCGCCAAGAAATTCTCTTACTAGTGTTTGTAATTTTGTTTTTTTACATCTATAATTATTAAATGTAATATTTAGTATAACCTAATTAGAAAAATAAATGTTGCAATAGCGTAATTGCAATATAAAAAAGATAATATATACCTGTCACCCGTAATGTTAAAAATTACAGATGTATCAATGATATATGGATGCATCATTTTTAATGTATGAAGGTCAGAATTTAAACTTTGGCCTATAAGAATTGCATCTGTAGGAAGCAATTTTCGTAATGTTTGTTGAACATCAGATAACGTTGTTGTGACAGGATCCAACATTTCTTTCGTTATACCACTGAATCGAGTGAGATAGTCCGTGATCGGATTATCCGGTTTTACGAGACTATCGTAAATAATCTGTGATAACAATTTTATAGTATTTGTATATTCAAATTATTATAATGATTTCAGAATTGAACTTACATTCATTCCTTCATCCACGAGAGATATTCTCGTTAATTCTAATTCTCCGGTAGTTGTTTTACACATTTCACAGTCTAAACCAAACATTGGTGATTTTGCATTAGCTTCTGCATAAACATCCTTTGTCATTATATAATCTCCATATCTAAGCATTAAACATTTGTTAATTCAATCTAAAAATTTAGTAATTCAAAATATCTATATTATCAATACTAACTTTTTTGCTAGTTCACCCTTTAGAGGAACAGGATAATTTTCTTCTACCATTTGACATAAAGATAAAAGTAATTGTGTTCGAGGGAATTTATCCGTAATAGGTAAGTCAGATTTTGTTTGAAACTTTTTAGCCCTTATTAATGAATTTTCATGCATGGGAAAAACAGTTCGTAATAATTTTATTACATCACCATTACTTTGTAATGCTGCCTCCCATGATCCATATTCTGAAGCATGTTACAATATATTATTTATATGTTGTAATATAATAATAAATGTTTCACTGCATCAAGATACACATACGTTTAAGTAATTTATCACTTTGTAATCCTGTAATGGGGACCGCTGCAAGATCTTCTATTACTGATCCTCCATATGCTGTAGGGGTTACAACTTCAAAACGATGTTCCAATTTTGATGTTATATTTGAAAACATACTCTCATAAGCCATAAAATGGTACAAGGAAAGTTCTTCAATAACAAGAACCACTGTGTGCATGACCTTTATAAAAATTTGCCAATGTTTAATCATACTTCATGAATTAATTTTGTTCTTTCAATATTTACATTACCCTATTATATTTTTCAAGGTGACACCATCTTGTTGGCATATATGGTGAGTGATGACCATGTAATGAGTACAATAATAAATGTTGCACATCACTAAGAAAAATAGGAATTCTATCTTCACTTTTAACATTAATACTTAAACTAGCACTTTCACCAGATGCTTTTAACTGAAATCGAGGTATTTTTTTAAGTTGCGCTTTACGTGCCCTCAATTCTTTTTTCAATTTTAAATACTCATCTCCACTTAATCTATATTATTAAACAAAAATATCAGTATACTTTTTGAAATATCATTGAGAATGTAAACATTTTAATGTTTACAAACCTAGGTTTTTTATTAGCAAGTGCATCTGATTCTTCTATACCTTCTATATTTTCTTGTTTTGTAGAATGCTCTAAAAATGCTTCTTTTAAATCCTCATCACATGGACGTTTACGTTTGACATTTTCTTCTATAGAAATTTCACTACTGTCTGTATCATTTGATGACTGATCAGCTTCTAGGGACTGAAATGATATTTATTCATGAAATTTAGAATAAATACATTGCGGTTTAGTCAATTATACTAACAGCTTTCTTCAGTGCAAACATTTTAGCTTCTCTATCTTTATCATTTAATTTAGTTATTTCCAGAAGTGCAGCCATCTTCTTTTTCTTTTTTTCTATTCTTTGCAATTGTTTTGTTGTTAAATTCTTCATGATATTTTCTTTTTTTATATTTTTTAAAAAAAGTTAAAGTTAGATACCTTCAAAGAAATAAGTAAAAAAAAGCTTGTGTGTAAATTGATGATTTAGACATTTATCAATTACTATATTAATGATTTCTTCTATAAAATATAAACATCAATAAATACTTATTAATTAGTTTGTACAAAATAATTTGAAATAGTTTACATTTTTTGAATAAGCTATACATACATATATGAGTTTATACATGTGATTTATCTTTACTACTAAAAACAGACTTTTAAATATTTTTACCTGCAAATTGAAGAAAGTTAAAAAATATTTCTATGATATACAATGTCAGAGGAATATTATACATTTTTGTAAAAGAAATGTGGATATGAGGGTTAAATATGACCCTTGATAAATAAATACATTTGTTCAGATAAAAATTCAGAAACAAAGTTCTTGAATTTCATGTGATAAAAGTTTACACAATAATCTTTTAATTTGATATTCACTATAAGAATGTATCTATAATAAGTTTCATCGTTTTCATTCCCATTACTTGGTTACCATCCATTGTTAAATATCAAAAATGCCACTTGATATATGGCACAGCATATGTTTCATATAAGTATATAAATTACACATAAAATAGAAAGTACAAAAGAGTTTGATTTATTTTAATTATATAAATCCATAAATATATTTAAACGAAATAATAGAAATACAAATTTTTATGACTTCATTATCTATGTAAAGACACAATTTCTTTATTTATATCACAAAATTTCAAAAAATAGTTTGCACAATTATAGAATAGTAAAATAGTGAAATAAACTTTAAAACAAAAAGAAAGAGCAAAATGTATTACAAGTAATTTAGGTTTTGTCTACACATAACTAATATTTGTTATGAAAAATAATTAGAAATAGTACCATTGTTGATTATATGTAAGATTATTTCCACAGTGTTTCTCTCTTTGAAAAAGGTAACAATGTTTAAGAAAATAATCTGTAGGTGGACATACAGCTTATAGTTTAATGTTTTCGATTAAATCACAAATAAATACCACATAAGAAGAATAAGATTTTATAAACCACAAATACTGAATGTTACTACATGTTACCACAGATAAAGTATAGACTAGATGCATTACCCACACGTTACATCTGGATCCTCACATCAAAATCTTTAAAGTCTTCAAATCATTTTAGTGTCACTTCCAATATTACTGAATCAGCAATTTAAAAAGTTTAGAACTATGATGCTTCTTATTTATTTAGTGTGAATATACATAATAATTCATACATTCAGAAACTGCAACTTTAACTCTATGCTCAAAATATATCTAATATGTTTAAAACTATTTAATTTATTATGTATTATTATTACTGATAGGTCTGTTACATATTACGTTTACAATAATATGTATGTAAAATAAACAGAAATTAGTCTACACTTTTTTTTCCACCATTAAATAGAGTCGTTTCCTACCTTATCAAATTTATCTAGCATAGTACTGTATGAGTTTCTACTCTATAAGTTATACGTGCGATGTAGCAGTGAGAGACAGAGGTTGGTAATGGATACGTGAATGAAAGGTTGGTAGCAATGGCGATGTGCATGGGAGAAAAACAGTGGGAAAACTGTTACTGTGAATTCGAGTGTGAGACAAAGTACACGAATAAGAATCAGAGAGTAACCAAGGACATGTTATTTAAGTAAAATATAATTAATTAAATACATGCCTAGTTTTAAAGCAACCAATTTGTTTAATTGATATCTAACTCAGCTGTAATGTCACAAGTGGTAACAATTACTACTAAGCGTTCAGGAGTTGATTTAAAAATGTACAGAAGAAATATAAAATAATAAATTATTTTGCTTTGTAAAATTTGTTAAATTTGCTAAATACCTATGAATGTAACAATTTTCAAAATCAATCGAGAAGAGTGCTTCATGACATTTAAAGTAACAATTAATTTATCATTTACAAAAAAAGGAACATTAAAAAAAAATAAGCAAACAAATGGAAACGAAAAAAGGCAGAAAACTCGCGAAAATAATCATAATAAGATATTTTAATTCTTAAGGTAACACTAATGAATACTAATTTATGCACTCGCACCAAAAAAATTAAAAATAATGTCGAAAAATTCAGGGCAACCATGGTTCAGGCTGCTGATGTGTGACCACCCATATGCAACTCTTGTAGTTGCAACAGGTGATTCTCAGAAACAGGAATAGATTTCCACCATACCAGTGGTGAAATTTTGGGCATTCTATATTCGCATAAAAGCAATAAAAAAAATCGTGATACAAGTCAAGCGCAACACTAATTCTTAAAATGAAATCAGTAAAAATTAAAATTTGTATATGCAGAAAAAAGTACTTTGAATACTCGCGATTAATAAAAGTCGCAACACTATGAAGTTAATCAATATTAGTATCTGTGAAAAAATAACAATTCATATAAAAGAAATCAAACATAATCGCGATCTCACCATTCGCAACACTAAATCAATCCGAGAGTAATTACTCGCAACACTAACTACAAAAATCGCGATTTGCCCAAAACAGAATGATGGACCGATAAACATCGGCCAGTAAACAAACTACTACTACTACTACTACATACTACTAAATATGAGCATAGTGACAAAGTAGTAATAAGAATGGCTTCTCATCCAAATGATAGGAAGCCATTCCTAGGCACCCTATTTGTGTTAGTTTGTCGGGTACCTAATAGTCTCTTCTTTCTTCGGACACCATGCTCACTGAAACTTATATCTAGGCTCGAGATTCTCTAATCGGGAAGAAAGGTACAAACCGCGAAGCTAATCGAGACTCACATGGACAAGCAACGATCGGAGTGATCGTTGTTCGTGCACACATGCAGAAACTCGAGCACATACACGTTCGTTCACAACCACGACCGCGACGAAAATTTGAAAAAATCGATAGGTAATGCTAGTGACGAATGGCAACCCCCAAACGTGCCAGCTTCACCGTCGACTATTCAAATGATATTTCCTGAAACAGGTTGTGCACGCGAAACGGGCCTACCCGATCTAAGACTGTGCCAACCTGCCCGGCCCTACCTACTTATAACTACCAAGCACACCAGAATATACTACCTGCCTAACTCCTCCTATATTTAAAAAATGGCAAAAATCAAGCATTCCAACACACCACACTCCACGGTTCTCACACATCACCAGGGCGCAAAGATCCTACACTACAGTAAGCGTCCCGGGACGCCCCCGACACCCGAGTGTAAACATACTACTTGCACACTTTAATTGTACGTACCATTTACTGAAATCGGCTGACGATGGCTAGGGACCTTTGCGTAAAGCGCGAGTATATCAGTTCCCGAAAAAAATTCATAATCGCGGAAGTACGAAAATTGGTAACATTACCGCGTTTATACTATCCGTAATCCGTTGTATTTAATAGCGGATTATGATCTACTATTGCCACTAATATTCACGAATTCTCAAAATTCACTAATATTAGGAAAAGGGAAGGAAACAAATGTACGAACGACGTAATTCCACAACCTAACCACACACATAATGTGGAAAATACATCGTGCACGATACCCTAACTCATCGTCAGCCGCTAAAAACATTATAATCTTATGAACTATGGTCATCATGCCCATTGCCTTTCTCCCACCCAAGTAACACCTGGGCACGTGAGTGGGTTCCTGGCAATGAACACGGAAAGGGTTAAACCTGAAAATCCTGAACTAAAAGCATGATTAGTGCATGCAGCGTTTATTTAACGGTCTAACGTTCTTTCATCTTGTATTTTTGTAATTTATCTACAATGACTCTACTTTACAAAATTAAGGAATTATTGAAATTTGAATATTGAAAAAAAATATTGATAATGAATAAGGAATTTATTCGTGAAACCAAAGACAAAGACTCGACGTAATGAAATAATTGACTCTAATGATTCTAGTAACCTCAGATGATTTCTTCATAAAAGCACATTTTCGAATACAAAAATAGAGTTCAAGTTTATTGCTTTGATTCCAAAATCTATCTGTCGCGAAATGTTTTCTTGCACATAAAATCTAATACATTCTTGAACGGAAGAAAATTAATTAAATTATTAAATTATTCAACATTAGCAAAAAGCAAAAAATGGAATTGGCATTTATTTATTAAAACAACAATGATAAGATATATAGTCATTTTTGCTGCGTCATAATTATAATTTTCATAGTAACGAAGTCGAAGGGCATTCGACTTCTACACTACAAAATATTCCAACATATCGGTATTCAAATATTTATTTCAATATTTATTCTATAGTAAACTAATTAACAATTCTGTGTTACTTATTTCAATATACTATTAGCCAACTATCCATATTTTTATTATTATTATTCAGAAATATGATGTGCAAGAAAACCTACCCTAAATTAATAAATAAAGCTCAGAGGACATTTTGTTACTACTCACGGGTATAATAAATACCCGTGAACATTATGCTCATCAAAAATTCTACTTAATACAACCAATCACTCGTATCGATTTGGATCTTTCATCCTACGACATGATTGAGTGACCAGAGGAACCAAAAAGCATGCGACTCACCAATGATGCAGAGCACGATGCAGCAATAGCACAGAGGAAGTCATCGTGAAGACCGTCATCGTAGAAACCCTGTAATAACTCATGAATTATTAATTTGTTCTTCAGGATGTATTTCTGATTATTTAATGACCGTGAAACCGAAAAATATATATGTATATATATGTTATTCAATAACAATAGAAATTAAAGATCTACCGAACAGTAAGTTTAAAAATTGGAATTTTAGAATAATGTTTTGAAATAAAATAATTTCTAAAACACGTGTCATATTTTTAATTTAATTCCGTATTTCAAATGTTATTTCAAAGGAATTGAAATTAAAACTTTTCTCCCGTGTGATTCGACTTACTTAATGAATGTATAATGATGACAACAGTTTGAAAATACTTAATCATAATGGAAGGGCAATGTGGAAAAATACTTACATCACATTCTTGAGCCCTGAAACATTCGGTCCAGTGGGAGGCTGATTTGAATACTAGCATATTTGTAGGATCCATGGAAAAATATAGGCTTTGAGAAATCTGTAACAGTGTTTAATACTATTGTTTTATCATCAAGAAGCAAATATTTAAAGATTTTTAAGCATTGAAAAATATGACATATGATTTCATACGATTCATATGAATGATTAAGATTTATTAATAAAGAAAAGGTTTGATATGTAAAAAAATCACTTGCTCGAAGGGTGATATCGCGCACAGCCAAGAAGATTTTTAAGCATTGAAAAATATGACATATGATTTCATACGATTCATATGATTGATTAAGATTTATTAATAAAGAAAAGGTTTGATATGTAAAAAAATCACTGGCTCGAAGGGTGATATCGCGCACAGCCATGAAAATTCCTGTAAGAAAAGTATTGGGAGGAGGGGGGAGGTGAGGAATGTCGTGAGAGTCATTCTTCCTGTCGAACATATGTTAAAAAAATACTGCTGTACTTATGATGTAACGATCCATTATTCCTTTTGTTGATTCTTCAAGTCAGAAATAATACACTTATTCGAAATACACACGAATAAGTGTAATATATTACAACTATTATAAAGAATTTCTACATCTTATCAAACAATTAGAAACGATGTGAATGGAATACAACAGAATTTGAAATATAACTGCGCAATCAATCTGCGCATACTGACTGCGCATACCGACCACGCATGCTGACTGCGCATTCTAACCGCGCATATTAACTGCGCATACTGACTGCGCATACGGATTGTACGATGATATTACGCAATAATTTTTTCTCAACTTGCGTTTGAAAATTAACGCAACTGTAATTACGACTTTTTTGCAAAATTAATAAAAATTATTGTTTAAGACCAAATTATGACAATGTTGTAAAATATTCGAGACCGAAATAATATAATATGTGAATTATTTCGTTTTCTTAGTTAAATATAACAAAATGTAATAAATATGCTTTAAAATTTCAAATATAATAATAATTATATATTATAAAATGATACACATAACAAATTACCAATGATGCAATAAACAAAAGTACTTACGTACATTTCATACGTCTGGCTTCAATATAGGAAATTCAACATCACCAGATCTTTACGAAAACTTGGCAAATTTCAAGATGAAGAAACATGGCGTCTGTACTTCGTTCTCTAACGCGTTCGTTAATGTTTGATACCTTCTACATGATTCTTAAGATCAACCAACACACTGCACACACGAAAATCATAATTTAGTACAAATATGTAAAAATCACATTAATTAAATTTAAATGTGAGAATAATCGAATTCACATTTCGTCTTAAATGCTACGGATAATTCCATCAGTCTAATTCGGAAATGAAATCGCGAAAAAACTTGAAAGATTATATCGTCCTATTGAAAAGATGTTCAGAAGTGTACTATATGAATATATATTAATCGAACGAAGCTAATGCTACTAAATAGAGGGCAAAAGAGTAGAAATAAAGTTTCACTCCATAATAGACGCGATAATATACGTACCTGAAATTGGATCACACGTCCAGTTGCCGCAATTTTCAACAGGAGAATGACGTACCGTGTCATGGCGTCGTCTATCCGTCAGCGGATTGGTCGAGAGATCTAGCTCTTCCCGCCATTTCTAAAGCCCAAATTAGCAAGAAGATTTGAACTCAGCGAATCACGTGACTGCGGCGTATATACTGTGAAAACCAGAATAACATACTGAAAAATTTATATAACGTGACGATTAATATTAATATTAATTTGTATTAATACTGTTATGTATACATAATTATTAGATAAGGATTTCTTTTTCTTTCTTTTATAATTATGTTAATAAATGCGTAAGGTATTGATATATATAGTTATATATTTCCATCTAGTATTAATTTTAGACACTTGTGTCGCTTCAGTCGTCTTCCAGGTCTAATCGGAATGGAGGAAACGATGCTGTTTAATTCTTCTTGCGGTAAGATATTAATATTAGTTGAAAGAATATTTCTGAAGTCTGTATAAGGCACAAAGGAGTATGATATGTAGAACTTAAGGAGTTGTTCATTTGGTGTAGTCGACATATTTCGGTTTAACTATTCTAGTATTATTTTACTAAGTAACCAATTTCTCTTAACTTTTTATGCGATTTTTTGCAATCGAAATAGAGAATAGTCTTCTTAGTTAATAGATTCAATAATTTTTAAATGTTAGTTCATAAAAACTGAATATTTTTTATTATCTTGGCACATTTTTATGATGTTTTCGGGAATATGTTTCGTTGTGTGTCGAATTAAATGACAATAACTCCCCAATTATGAATATATTTCATTGATATAATTTTAGTTCAGTTGCATTTATGCTAGAATTGGATGGTTTTCCAATAATTTTGATATCATTAGTTTACTTCACTTTGAGTCGGTCATGTAGGAAATTATAATATTTTTGCTTTTGATCTACAACTTATCTTATTTACGCTAGATGTCAGTACATGATAATTCTAATAATATATTAAACATGATTGTTTGATTTGAGGGATATGTAAATTATTGTTCTTTTGGAATAGAAGTTAGTTCTAATCCTCTTTTTGTTTTTCGTTATTAATTTAGTGTTGTGTCTCTATAAATTTCCAGCGTGCTATCAAATAAATTATATATGATAGTATCTTCATAGACATAAAAATAAATTTTTTGTTCATTAAATTATATAGTTTTTAAATTATATATTAAAAGCGAAAGTTCTGAAGAAAATAGCACGTTCTAATTTTATTCTAACGTATTAAACAATTTCTCAAAATTTTTAATTATATTTAAGCATACGCTTGTGTCACAATCGTAAATGCTCGCTTTCTCTGACAGTAGCGTACCTATGATCGTTTCTAATATAGAAGCATCGAACTACGTTAAGAACTCAGATTCAAGATCCATTATGTACGCGAAGAAGATCAAAAGATTCTATGATTGTAACATTATGCGCTTTATGCATCGATGTGCATTCCCAACCCAAACATTACAAACATATTTTTCCCTTGAATCTTCCTTTTTCTTTGCCAAGTGACTAGTGGTGTATTAATGTGAAGTGTTTTTCTGTAGGTGGTGTTTGATGCATTAACCGCATGGCAACTAACCTCAAAGCTCGATTTGATTATTCTTTATCCTAATATTCCAAGTAATGTATGTATTTATATATACAACTTATAAAATTCTGTTTATTCATATTGTTCCGAAAGGATGAATAGAAACGAATAAAATGTACGGGTTTTTACCGTATTCATACAGGGAATAGTACTATAATCGTTATTCGATGTAAATGATTAATTATATTAGATATCGAGTTCGCAAAGTAATCGAAATACATCGAACAGTCCTTTCTAATAGCTTTCGTCAGTTAACCTTACTTTAACTCTACGTAATTCGTTAAAGAGTGAAATATGGATATCAGTATATACGTGAATATTATTAAGGAATTGCTAATCATAATTTCAACTAATAAGATGTGATTTCGAAAAATAATATCATTTTTGCATTAAGGAAAAGTAGATATCTATGTTTAATAGAGCATACCAATGTTTCAGATTCTTGTGACGAATTGTACAACACAATAGGATTAATGCAATTTTTATGCATTAAGATAATGGTATTAAGATAAAGAAATATGAGTGTGATGAAATAAAAATAGGATAACAATGTAAATTAATATAAATGTATTACACGTGTTATAAAAATCAGGGGAAAGTCGTGCATGAATTTTTTTTAGAAAAAATTAAAAAATTTCTCTTTATGATTGCAATGGAATCAAAAATCATCAATAGTAGGGAAACAGATATTTTCAGTTTTTCTTCTTTTCCTCTTTAAACTACAGGAGGATGATTCAATACCTTCTTTATATATCGATATATAATATTCAGTTTCAAATTAACCTAAAATATTTCTCTTTTTTAATACATTCTTAAATATTATTTTTGAAAATTTGGGTAAAGTTAGGTTAGGTTGGATGTTTAATTAGATATTTAAATCTGTTTTTTAATTTTTTTCTGATAATATTGTAACATTATCGAATAGGTTATTGCGAATGTGAAACAATTATGTAATTACGACTGTGAATTTACAACAGATGGTATCAGTATTTGTACGAATAGCACATACTTATTGTTAATTATTCGTCATCGAGTTAATCGAAAAACAGAATGGAATACAATGAAATTTGAACCGGAAAAGGATAAAGATGATAAAATAGGGAAACGATAATTTTTTTATTTAGTGGGTGGATTTGAATTCGAAAAAAAATTTATTCGTATCTTTTTGCGATATTTTATTTTTTTTCTTAATGTTATCGATTATTGTTATCGATTCATGCAAATGTATTTACGTGTATTTTTACGTGTTTACAGATAAATTAAAAATACGGTATGAGTGTGGGTCATGGTGGAACGTGAACATGATGCAATAATCAATCAGTGGAGTAGTAAATATCTCAAAAGTATATGTATGCATTGAAAAAAGAAGATAGCTATAATAAATCTGTCACTCGGATTGACGGCGAGAGTGCATTATTGTCTAATCAAAGCAATGAAATGTTACCAGATTGTGAGCAATCGTACGGAATTTAAATGACGTTGATTGATTGATAACATACTAATACCTGCAGTAAGTTTTTTTCAATGTTAAATTTGTCGCATTTTTCTCAGGATTCATTACCGCTAAATAATTACGCTAAACAATTACAATTATTTAAATATTTATATTCCTAAAAAATTTTTAATCTCGTTTCGAACATTATTTGACATAAACATCATATGCAACGAGATATTAGATAATACTGATAGATTTGGAATTTTCTAAAAGATCTTATATTTCTCTAATATTATTTTTTTCTTTTCACAAAACAGTGTACAATACAAATACTTGCACATTATAAATTTATTAATCAATTTTATAATATTATATATAGTAACATAAATTTGATCAAAATTATAATACTGTTTAAAAAAATTTAGTTTACATCACATGTCTTGTTATTGTAAAAATAATTAGCAGAATATAAGGAAGAATATTAGATTTGCAGTATTATTTCAACAGTTATCATTAAATACTAATTAATCTTATACTATGAAGACCATTTCTCTAGACAAAATGGTTGTTCACCTGTTTTAAATAATCCTCACTGTCTTCTTAACAAACCAGTATTAGCATTAGCTAAATATTTATTATTTAATTATGACCAATAGTATACTATGTAGGGAATATAGTGTTGTAACTTCCATTAGGTAGATCATTCTTCTTGATAACATGGTTTCCTTCTAAATAACCCTCGTTATTTTTTCAACAAACCAATGTTACTATTATTCAAATATTTATTATTATATGATAACTAATAGTACATAATGCAGAGAACAGAGTATTGCAATTTCCATTAGACAAACAAATCATTCCTCTTGACAACACGGTTGTTCATCCGCTCTAAATAACCCTCGCTATCTTCTCAACAAACCGATGTTCGAAAAAGCAGCACGATTTCTATATATAATATCGTATCCTCATATTTTCATGCGACAATTTAACCGGAGAAAGTTCCATTCACGTGTTCGGATCGGATGGAATCGGGTCAAACGGAAAGAATACCGTGCATTCGCGATTTGTTTCCGATTATCTTTATCAATTACGTCGGGATCGTTCTCCATTTTTGGAGAACGCGCGTCGCGCCGACATTTTGCAAACACGTTCTTCCTGAAGCAACCAGGTATCCTCGAAGAGGGCCCAGGCCAAGATTTGCGACCATCGTGGCATCACTCGCGGGTGTAAGCACCTACGTTTCCCACTTTCTCCGCGAACAGCTTGTTGCAGGTCGTATAAGCATTCTTGCTCATCTTCTTGCTCCTAAAGAGTTTGACCGATTCTAATTGGCCGAGCCCGAACAACGTGCTGGGAAATGGAGTGAAAGCACAATATTTTTTTTTTTTTTTTTAAGAACTATTCCTCCAGGCGACGTTTGGTAATATTACGAATTTTTGTGTGTCAACGTTGTGACTTTTACTCGGTGAAAAGCCTACAGTCGAGAGGCAAATATCTACAGTGAGTGACAAAAGTATTCGTACTTTTCCCATTGTTCACTTTACACGGCTGCTATTTATTCGTCCTACATTTTATGAAGTTGTTATTAATGGTATTTACATTGGAATAATTAACCTTTTAATAGATTGTATACTTTATTGCAAAAAAGATGTTAGGATTGGGGCAAAAGTTGAATAAATTTCAAAAGTATTTTCATTGTATATCGACGTTAATCACGCTTTTTAAATTTTTTATTAAAAATTCGGTATTTGGCATTATCGCTCTGATCACTTGACTTTTCGATTTTTCTTTTGATATACGTATCATAAATTTTTTAACATTTTCCCTTGTTTCGTTTCTTTTTTTAAGTTCCCCCTCTTTTTTCCTATCTACAGGTCTTTCCACCGATATAGGTTATTATATTTAGTATAATAATCAATCCATAGTTGAGAGATTGTATTTGTAAATATTTTCGTATTAAATTTGAGTGGTATTTTTCGTACGAATATTTCTGTGACTCGAATTTTGCTGAATTTTTGTTAGATATAGTTTGTCGATCATTTGGTCCTCTGGGAGATAATGGCAGATACACTTCCGTTCAAAAATATTTCATCACTCACGTACTTTTGACGAGATGTGACTTAATTACGTAATTATTAAGTGAACGCAGTTACTAATTAGATTTTTTGTACCCATTTTATCTGTTAACGTTATTAAAGTTGTAAATTATTATTAGAAACAATAAAATTGGCTTTTAGAAACTAACGTGCAACAATAAAATTGATTTCTACGTTCACGAATATGCTTTCGCGTTTAAAAATTTATATTTTTGGTAATTAAGATTGTTTAATAAATTTGTTTCTAATAATGCTATCACTTTAATCGACAAGCCTGTCTGCACTTATGAAACTTGCTGTATGTGTACAGTATCGTTTAAAAGTATTCGAAGACTCGTTTACCTTTGATCGTATCAAATTTAATCGTAATATTATAGATCAAAGGATCTGTAATTATTTATGTTATTTTATCATTATAACCGCGAATAGTGTGATATTATAACTCGATAAAATTGATTTCCACATTGTTACTTATGAATAATAATTTAGTATCTCGTTAATTCAAGCAGGATTTCAAAAGATATGCAATTTTATCATTTTTCTCGAATATTTTAATATCTCGACTTCTCTTTTCAATATAATTTATCTCTTTTAATTCTTTGCACTCCAGAAACGATTCTAAAGATCGATGTCAATTAATATATCAAATTTAAAATTACCCAACGATGCGTGGAATGTCGAAGTAAAATAATTCTACGTCTCAATTTGCATACGATTTCTTATTTACCGTTCTAAAAATATCGTCGATTATGGCAGAAAATCTTCGAGTTGCTATTTTTCTGTAACGAAAAAAAACCCTGAGTGCAGAGGATTAATGTTCCATATAAAAACAACTACGTAGAATTAAAAGTAGGATATAATTATTTTCTCATGGTCTTAATAAAGTCAACCCTGGAAAGGTTAAGACGTCGTTATAAATTATAGCCTAGATTAGAAACGCATACTCGATCTAATCCTTGAATTCTAATCGCGATACCATGAAAGTAATCGAACGTACTCGATTAACTTTTCAGCCTTTCGAACGTGTACCGATCATTTCTAAAATAAAACACCTGGTTCATACTCCTTTGTAGTAATTAGGTATTGGTCGAAACATATTCGTGGCATCAGCTTTGATAAATCTGTTTCGTAGAACAATATAATATATTTATTAACATGGTGAGTTATTTCGCTGTACACCACGCGGTATCGTCCATCATGGTCCCGAGTGAAAGAAAGAAGAAAGTGTAAAGATTGTCGCGGTTCGATACGTTTCGACGTTTTTGAGAGATTATCAGTGATATCAATAGGATCGTCACAACTAGCTAAAACAGCAGTAAAGAACATTGCTCATCGTGATCGAAGACACATCTTTCCATATTTCGGTTACATAATGCTATTCTCTCGAAGCTGAAGAGGTATAAATTAGATGTATACAGGATGTTACAAGAGAAAGATTTCGTGAGCTCAGTATTCATCGAGACGATGGTCATGTAATTGTAAAAGGTTTTTCAGATCGGTCTTTTCGAGATCGTATCAAATTTTGTGTTTGATAGTCTTCGATGGAAATGATTTGTTAAAATTGTAACGATATTTCGAATATATGTACAAACATTGGTTTGGAAAGAGATTGCTAGGTATTAGTCTGTATCATAG
>NW_016909828.1:419232-508342 GCF_001483705.2 Eufriesea mexicana
ATTATTATTAAAATTGACAAAAATGGCGAAAAGGTAATAGGTTTCTAAGATCGGTCCTTTCAAGATCGTATCAAATTTTGTATTTGATAGTCTTCGATGGAAATGATTTATTAGAATTATAACAGTACTTTGAATATAAGTATAAACATTATTTTAGAAATAGATTGTTAAGTATTATCTTGTATCGCAGCATGATTTATTATTAAAATTGATAAAAATTGGGAAAAACTCGATTCATGATCTATAGACTCTTCATCAAAATGGAGGCAACACGAAATTTTTACTCGCTGATCGAAAAAATTGAATTGGGAATTTATGTCGCAGCGAGATATTCGTTACTTAAGCTCCAAGGTATTAAAATAAACGATGACTCAGAGTCATTGCTGGAGTGCAGAGGCTTAAGGGGGTCTTCTGGTATCTTGCTCCATTTTTCCCAGTATCTTCGAAAAATTATTGCGAGGAACCATTAAGACCTTATGTTTCGAAATTCACAGGGCTTGTTGGTACAGTCTTGGACTACGTGTGTTGCATTTTTTGATAAGAAAGATTGAAAATTTCCGGTGTTACTCGCAGTTGCCTGAAGAGCCTCTTAAAAATCGGTTATTGATGGTGTCCGTAATTCAGGCTCTTCCTGCTATCTGAAATAAAAAAAACTCAACAGGATTCTTGTTAAGCGTGAGTACAGTTGCTAAATACGACTACAGACTGTTACCAAAAAGAATAAAAAGTAAATGGAGGCACTCTGAATATATTTTACCGATTTTTTACTCTCTTTTTAAACATAGGAACATGAAAAGGATAGAAAGAAGGCGAATTTTTGAATAATTTTAGTAACGACTATAACCACAAATATACTGAACATTTGTGTAAAATTTCGTGCTAATCTATCGAACGCTTTTTGAAAAATCCCGGATACCGTCTTGAAAAACACAGTTTCAGAAATTTCGTTTAAAATTTCACGTTTTCCCCTTATCGAAGCAGCTATAACTTCGTTATTTGTAAGAACTCGAGTTTAATATTCAGGGAAAGTATATTTGAAAACGCGTAGCTTAAGAAAAAAAGAAAGAAGGGAAATGAGAATAGTAGAAAATCCCCATAAGTCCTTCCTGGCAACACCCTGCGTATTTTCTCCGCGTGAAATCGTGTCCGATTCGTTTAGATCGCTCTTTGATCTAGATCGTTCGCTGGTATTCAACGAATTCGAACAATTGACCGGTCTACATGTGCTTTCGTTTCCGTGATAAGGAATACAGAACAAATATAGCAATAAAACACAGAGGTTTAATGGCCGTATTGAAACAGTGGCAACAGTGGCCGCGTTCACAATTTCCTCGTCGGTTCCCGCCGTTTTTCTCTCGATCGCCTACGCGATCGATGTTCTCGCGCGCGTTTCGTGTTTTCCGGGAAATAGCGGATAATTGGCAATTACGTTGGACGGAAAATTTTCTCGGTTCAGTGTTGTACCAGCACGCTTGTTATTAGCGTTATAAAAGCGGGAACGTGATGGAATTAATAATTATTTCGCTGGAGGTCGATTTGCATTTTAATGGCCGCGGTATAAAGGATCTACTTGTTTACAGCTTATATTCGATTATTTCGTTTCTGTTTTAGGAAACGCGCGCGTGCTATCAATTGAAAAATTATCTAAAAATCACCATCTATTCGTTTCCTTTTCCTCAGGCCTTTTCTTTTTTTTTATTTATTGGCAAAGAATCTTATTAGGATTGTGGTTATACGTACCACAGTCTCACGTTCGATCTTGATCTTCGCGTAAGTGTTCGCGAGGTTACTAGACACGCAAAAAGCCCAATTATCTATTTCGCTTTCTATATTTGCATCGAGAAACTTTCGTGGCGAATTCAGACCAACTAGATCGAGTTAGTTGCCGATTTTGCTGCTAGGATCGAGTCGAATATCGGTCTGACACATCTGCGGGAAAAAAGGATACGTAAGAAACATCGTATGAAATCTGCAGTTGTTTCTAACGCGAATTCGAAAGTGCTGCCGAGCATCTTTTTATTGACAATTGCATAATGGAATGTGGAGGGACAGCATTGCGCCTTCGCTTCCGTAAGTCAGTCATTTCTTTCATTGACAGCAGGATGATACGTAAAAAGATTGGAAAGATTTGAAACTTTTCATCGTAAGCAACGAGAAAAGGTCGCAAGAAAGCGTTATTTATTTTTAACACGAACGGTAGGCGATTGTGTAAAATGTGCAGCAGGTGTTTTCACTTTGCGAAACAAGATAAACGCGACGATAAAAAGGAAAAAAAAAAAGGAAAGAAATCCAAAGGACCATGCGTTTCGTTTGTCGTCCACAGTGTACTGATGATCCGCGTGAGTACCGTTTACGTGAAAACGATGTTAACGAGGCGCACGTAAATTTTCGTGTGTTGGATGATTAACGATCTTCAAAGCGGAGAAAGAGCGGGGAAAAAATTTACTCTTTGTCCTAGCCGTCGTCGTACGAGATTGCACAATAAATATGGCCATGAATGTCGCCCGAAATGCATAATACATGTGTATGTACCGTGAGTACAGATGTTTAACATATATATTCTTGGAAAGACTTGCCAACTCTCTGTGAACAAATTTTTGCTCCTCTATGATGGGAAAAATGATAAAAATTTCGATCGTTTGGTATCAATACAATGAAACATCGATAAATTATCCGAATGAGAAAATTAAATAAATAAAATTTCAATGAGTATGCAATTTGGAAGTCGCATGATGGTATACAGGGTTGAGAAAATCATTAAGAAAATAACTAAACTGTATAAAATATTATTATTACGCTTCGAGATACAAAGTTGCTGGCGTTAATGGCGTTTATCTTGCCGCGTGTTGTTTTGACGTGCAAATAATTTTGACGTTAGACAATAATTTAATTTAGTATCGCATGTCACTACCGTTTATCTCCAGCTCGACATATAACTTATAGCGGAATAGCCATGTTAACAGATATCACTACGTTTGCGTTTCAAATTCATATTACGCGGGTACTCTAAGTTTACTACGTGTCCCATGACACAGGTATTCTTTAAACGTTTACGTGCCTAACGGTGCGAAATTTTTAAAACACTGACACTGAATTTTAGCGCGAATTTTTCCTGTCGGGTTATAAGAACGAGCATCAAATTGGAAGGTAAACAAAGGAAAATATTTAACTTCCAAGGAGTCGACATTATTCGAGTAATTTAGAGCAGTATTCAAAATGGCGTTACGTGTCAGGGTAAACAAGAATAATATTTAAATAATGCAATAATACGAAAATAGTATAACCGATAATACATTCGTTCTTAGAATTATTATTTCTATGAAATTTTATAGAAATACTAATAATATAATAATTAGTATTCTCTGCAATTTTATAGAAATACTAACAGTATGATAATGATGAGTATGATTCAAACGAGTGACTGCTTACTACTCCATACGTAATTAGTTCATATTAATAAATTGTACGAAAATTCCTCATGCAAATTAATGAATATATACTAATTGGCATCTGAATGTTCACAGGTAAACAGATGGAAGATCGCAAGCAAAAGGAGTTGACGAAAATTGGTATAACACGTGCAAGATGATAAGAGCTACAAAATACGCTTGTAGATACCGACCCGCTAAATTGCAAACTTGTTTGAATGGGTTAACGACGTGAAATTTCGAAAGCAGTGGGCCGTTGCTCTCGTATTAAATGGATGTCGATAAACAAAAGACTTTCAACGCTTCCTTCTATCATTTCTCCCGATGGCCCTCCGCTCTATTCACTGTCACGCATACGTACCTGTCCACCATTAACGAACACTGTAATATGAACTTCCTCGGTTCTTCTGCCCGGTCACTTCCTGCATACAGGTAACGTGTCTTCTACCATACGCTTTTCTTCGTCGTAGCAAGTTTAACGCGAAAAAATCGTTTCTTTCCTGATTTTCTCCATTTTTCTAAGCGTCGAAGACTCGGGTCGTTAACATGTTAATCGAGAAATGCTAATTCGAATTACTGATACTTTCATTCTGGCGATTTATTCGCAGATCCTTATTTCGTTCTATTCACGTAAAATATAAACTACGTACTGTGATTAAATTCAATTTAAATTAATTTTTAGCCCCGAGACGAAAGAAGCTGCTGAACGAGGAACAATCGATGCAACGCTTAACATTCTCGTACGATTCGAAATAGAGTGGAGTGAAATGTACAGGTAATTCGGTGTAATTAAGGAGGATAATTAATCGTTTTGCTATCCGGGATTAATTAAGTAGCTGTACAGTGTAAAAGTAGGTGGGAACTGGTACAAGAAAGCCAAGTCGATCATTTACAGCTGACGTGTCATGTAAATTCCGAGACGTTGCTTATTAACGTGTTTCTCTTTCTTTCTTCCTTTCTTTCTTTTCGAGAGCGAGACGGCTGTTTGTTATTCGCGGATTTAGTCTTTCTGAAACGCTGGCGTGTCAGTACATAGCTGCTGCGCATTTTCCAGAAAAGAAAATACAAGCTTATGCAGAGTTGCTCACGGCGCGTTGCGATTCGCGAGCCAGTGAATGAACAGAGCGTTTATTCGAACGTGGTTCTTTACATAATTTCTCTCTTTCCTTCGCGTTAAATAACGATTCACCAGCTGCTGAACGCGATAATCTCGCCACGTTATATATAAAAGCGAAATACAAAGTGTTTCGATTCGACTTTTGCTTCGACAACTAGGAACAGGAATTTTCTCTTCATTTTCGGAGAATTACAGTTTTCAAAGATTAACGATATCGGGCACAATGTTCGTTTTATGTAACACACGAGCATGTAACATATAAATGCGAATTCAAATCGTGTATTATAAGAATGTTGTTTACGATGATAAGGATGTAAATAATGAAAGTAATTGTACGCTTGGTATCGTATTTGCGGTAGAAACGATAAAACTCTTTGGCCAAATAATATGGAAAGGTACACATTATAAGGACTGCCGTTACGCAGATATTCAGGTGCTTTCTGTTGCGTAATTTCTGTCGATTATGGTACCCGTTTGATCCGTTCCATGCTTAATAAACAACTCGACGTTCTATTAACCTCGGGAAACTTATTATTTTACGAATAATCGCGCATTTAGAATCTTGGCAAATAACGTAATTTACATTGTAGCCTGAAAGTATACTATCGCTTCTATTATTCACGGTGTATCGAAGGAAATAAAACAAGAAATAGCGTAATATCCTATTTCGTGCTTTTAACGAGAGTTTTATGAAAGATATTTTCCATTGTCTTATCAGGTTTCATTTACGACTCTCGTAAGGGCTATTCTCAATGATATTCGCAATTCCGAGGTAGAAATAATATTTAAATTTAAATATTTCATAAACGTGTTTTCATTTAAAACAGGTCTTAAAGAGAAAAAATCAGAGCTTCCGGACAGTAGCGTATTTCTTTAGTATTACATTCCTATTATCATAGTCATCGATATCCTTTATACGATTTAACAATCCCTACCAATCGCATCGAAGTGCGTGTTATTTCACGAGTGATACATTTCTTGTAAACGTGATATATTTCAGGCCGCAGCAACACATTTATAACACCGTTATTCATTCTGCTATCACGCGACCGCTATTTACATCTCGGCGAAGAGAAAATGCTTTAATCGCCTTTCCCGAAAACCGTCGGTGCCTTTCCAATTACGCCGCTCCTGCCGCGAAGCGAGCCTGCACGCATGCAGCTCGCGCATGCGGCGCGCGCATGCGCGGGCACGCGTGCGCGCTGAATAACCATATGTCCTTTAAAAGTACACCAGTGAGAGTTGCACGTTCAAAAAGCGGTACTGTCTCTCTTTCAGGGGTTCGTCCGTACGTCTCGTTGATGCAATTTTGCCAAAGCAGGGGAAAAACGGAATACGAAACGGGTCGATGGAGGGAGTGGAGGAGCTGCTAGCGGAGGCCAGGGAACGAGAAAAACATTGCAAAACTCGGGCTCGAGCGTTGATCCCCACATGGGGATACGTGCGGCGCGAGAACGGCTCGATGGTGGGGTACAGGTTCGTACACACACGCGTACTCGCTTATACACTGGCACACAGTTATAAACATTTCGGTCTCGCCCACAGGTACACGCTGCGCTGTTTAGAAAGTCCGACAACGAGAACACGCTGAGGTACACCTTGGTACCAGAAGACATACCCATCGGAAAGGTGTACCAGAAGGTTCAGCAACTTCAACTGCTGGTGGGGGTAACCCTAAGCTAGCGGTGTCAGACGGTGCCGGCCGCTCACTGCTCGTCGATTCGCCGAGCGACCGACATCGAGTGTTCTCGTCGATCGAGGGAATAGGGAGAGAGGATTTTTCAAGAGATACAGCAAGGGTACCATCGTAGTCGGAGTCGATCAGTCAGTCAGTGCTTTAGGGAAAAGCAACCGTCGCTGTCGTGTCCGAGAAGATGGCTCATCCGCCTCATAGTAATTACGCGCCCAGCGAGGTCTACTCCTCCACAGAACCGCCACCGGTAAGCGTTCAGATCTCTTCTCGGATGAGAAACTCCCGTTAGCGGGGTCAGGGAAATGTCTGTTTTCATGGAAGCTCGACGGGTTAAAGAGTTTCTTTCCTTCCCGAGTACCAGGCCTTGGATCGAGGTTGTCTGGTCAATGTATTCTACGCCTCATCGAGATTCAGATTTATTTACCAATACCTAGCGGTATTTATTTAATAGTAAAGGTTCTTCTAGAAGAATCTATAAAGTCCTAAATCGTTGCGTACATCGTTGAATCAATGGATCTAGGTTAGTATTGGTTCTTCATCTTTTACAGATGTCGCACCGTTCGGTTCAGTTCCGTTTAGGTGTTCGATTATGATTTTGAAAGATAACCATAAGTAATCGAGTATTTTACCCAGAAACCAACGTACCAGGTAGAATTTGCTGTTTAAAAACAATTCGACATGGTACGTGACTACGAAACATGGGATTGTTCGAGTATCGATAACGATCACGTTGGCGGCAGTATTGTTGATGATTGCCAATTAATTTTTCCTTTTCTCGATCCACGATTGACACAGTTAGAAAATACTCGAAAACTCGAGTCTTATACTTCGATCTTACGAACATTTTGATAGATGGTACGGGATAAAACGCTTGTGGTACCCAGTGAGAACATCTGAACAAAGAAATTATTCAGACGGTTAGAATGGCGAGTAATTAGCAATTTTCATTTTTTCCCCGTTTTCTTTCCTCCGTTATATAATGTAAGTCTCGTTAGCGTTGATTTATACATCGTATCTCGATCTCTGGACGAGATTTCGCGGTTGATACAATTACCGTCATGCTGACCACAATTGGTGGAATAAAACGAGCTTGCGTAAAAGTATATGTACGATTTCGATCGAATGTCGATCTATTTATTCTCGATCGATTAAACACACAGCGTAAATGGCGTTCGAAAATGGCCGACAATAAAATCCGCAACAATAATAAAACGCGTTGAACAGATTAGCTTTACGCGCGTGTTATGCACATCGAGGACACAGAATTGCCACGACAAAATTGTAAAAACGTATACAAGGACACGATTATGAGAATAAATTAACATTATTCTCGCGCAAGATGACGTGATTTTATTCATCGAGCTGTTTCTTCGACAATAATTTCGACCACTACCTCAGGCAACGAAACCTACTTCGCAGTTAGGGGATTACTCAAAAGCTGTCTTTTCATTTCCATATTTCTCGCACGGCGGAAAAGGAATGTACAAACGAATAAATTTTTACTGTCACGAGCAAACGTGGACTCGTGGGATCCATAAATGTCAGGGAATAGATTTCTGTTAACTGTACAAAGTCAGAAAGAAGCGTTCAATCGTGTTATTCGTATGCTACTTAAAATTCTACTCGTTGCAACAGATTTCGACTGACATCGGAATAAAAAAGAATCGAGTCTCTGACTTCCAGTCTATTAGCATTACCGAAAACATACAGTCCGTTTTGTCCGACATGGTTATACGTATGTACCTATTTACTCTCGTCAAACGACTTCGGTTATGGTTATCTACGTGTTACGTTCAAGTACACGCCACGTCTGTAGTCCCACCGTTAATTTCGTCCCAAATCCAATCGAGACTTTCCTGCTCGCATGAATCTTCTCTTTGTAACGCGAGGGATTATATAACGGAAAAACTGGGGGAAGGAATGATAAACGTAAAACAATTTGTGGCACGTAAACGCGAGAGGCCGATTATGGGAATTAGTTCTGCTTATCAGTCGGGTTTTGTAAATTACAGGATAGATGGAGATATTCCGTCGTGGCAGCGGAAACGATAAAGTATGCCGAGACAAAAATCCCGCTCCGATACAATTCCGAATCGCGAGCGTTGCGCGCGGGGCCATTTTATAAAAGAGCGCGGAAATCCGTGGGGCAACAGCCACTTCCGTGAAAGTTCCTGGCCAAGCTCGATCGCTGTGATACCACACGCGCTCGCCCGTTTGTTTGCTTGATCGATCATAAGGTTGCGTACGAAAACGGAAGAGACGTATAGGCAAGGCTGTCCCGTTCGAGTCTTACCGCCCCGTAATTTCCGCCAGCACGATATCCTGTGACTGGATAAGGATTAACCGGACTCGGAACGTGTTTCCAGCGAGGAGATCGATCTTTCCACGAATTGGAACAACGGGTACCAGTGAAAGAATTCGTCGCTTAATTAGCGGCCAACTTTCTCTCACGGTAATCGGCGCAATTGTTAAAACTATCGGTGTAAAATGAAAGTCTCCGAGGAATAAGTGGATTGATCGGAGAATATGGATTGTTTTAAGGCTCATTGTCAGTGAGTTTTAGCATCGGTGTATGATTTTTATTGTCTCGCGTTTGAAGAAATTTTAAATCGACAATGAAGCTTCGCGTTTGATGTTTCTTGTAGATCGATGCCAGAATTTTTCTTAAATTGTTTTTAAACAATGTGTCTTGGTATTCGTTATTTTGAGGAGACTCTGAATATTTTTAATATTACGGAGTGTTAAGTTTAGCTTAACGAAGACTAAATTTCACCCCATTTTTAAATTTTGTCTTTGAAGAATATTTCTAATCCATGACGAAGATTTATTTTGCACGTATTAAAGTGTTTAAAGTTAGTTTATCAAAGTTCATTTCGATATTTCTTGCAAATCAATGCCTAAATTTTCCTGCGTTTTTAAATTTTGTTTCGGCACTGTTTATTTTAAGGAAACTTCGAATATTATTAATATTATGGAGTGTTAAGTTTAGCTTAACGAAGACCAAATTTTGCTTTATTTTTAAATTTCGTCTTTGAAAAATATTTTTAATCGATGACGAAGATTTATTTTGCACATGTCGAAGTGTTAAAGTTAATTTAACAAAGTCCATTCCGATGTTTATTGCAAATCGATGCTTCAATTTTTCTTCAATTATTTCTAAATTATGTTTTGGTACTCTTTATTTTGAATAGACTCCGAATACTTTTAATATTATGGAGTGTTAAGTTTAACTTAACGAAGACCAAATTTCACGTCATTTTTAAATTTCGTCTTTGAAGAATATTTTTAATCGATAATGTAGATTTATTTTGCACATGTCGAAGTGTTCAAAGTTAGTTCAACAAAGTCCACTTCTTTTTACATACTGTTCTTTAACGAAGCATTAAATGTACGGTTATGTGCGGATGTATTGCTGGCATATGAACAGATTCTTCAGTTTCACTGGAAATAACACGTGTTTGAGGATAATAAAAGGAGAATAATTTGACGTTTAATTATCCACTGGAAAATACAGTTGCGCTAGGAAATCGCAGAGAAATGGATGATACTTAAGGGACGTAAATGACAGTCCTCGTAATTCATGTTTACCATGGAAGCCCGTTCATATGTGCATCCGTTTCAAGTAAATAAATGCACTGTCATTGACGAGTAATTTCTCAACGATAGTTCGAGAAAACAGTTAGCCTGTGTTGCAAAAAGTGAACCTCCGTGAGAACCTTCTTTAAACGTAGACTCTGAGAAATACTTGGTAAACAGTCAAACAGTTGTACTTGTTGAACATAAAATAATATTCCACTGAAATTTTTCACTTCGAATATACTTATCTCTTTAATTTAAATATTATTCGTTTTACTCTTCACGATATATCATTTATTTATTCTCTATTTCTATTTAAAAAACGTTACGATTGTATGTTTAATGAGTATCATTTCCATTATATTTTCAGGTACGACTTCATTCGATGTACATTACATTACACTCGTAGATAATTTAACTTTCATGTTTCGTTAGCGTGACGCTATACTTTCTGAAAAATCATGCACGACGTAGTTTCATTTTCAACCTCGTCTACGCTTTTCTTCCTTTTTTTCATTCCTTTATTTCATTAAAACCGGAAACTTTCTACCGACTCGAGAACGCGGCCACTGTTAGAAACTGCCATAGCTACCGTTTAAACGGCCTTTTGTTTCTTTATTCTCACGTGTTATGATTCGAATGTTCAAAATGTTCAACGATGTCATGTCTGTTTCGAATTACTTGCACTGAAAATTACTCCTCTCTAAGTACCGTAGCAAAAGAACGGAATATGTGTCCTTCCATTCATGATCTTCGATAGCATTTCATTTTTTCCTATGCTTATTTGTGAAAAGGAATCTTACATTTTTTCACGAATTTCTTCTTCGTTATAAAATTATACATTTATATCATTTACTCCATTTTTAAGCAATTCAAACTTATATTTTTATTTCCAAAGTAAGGTCACCAGGGCACGAAAAATGAAATCATCATTTCTCGATATAAAATTATACATTTTTATCATTTGGTGAATTTTTAAGCACTGTCAATTTCTATTTTTATTTCCAAAGTAAAGTCACTAAAGCATACGAAATGGAATCACCATTCTTCGCTATAAAATTATACATTTTTATCATTTGGTGAATTTTTAAGCACTGTAAATTTCTATTTTTATTTCCAAAGTAAAGTCACTAAAGCATACGAAATGGAATCACCATTCTTCGCTATAAAATTATACATTTTTATCATTCGTTGCATTTTTAAGCAATTCAAACTTATATTTTTATTTCCAAAGTAAGATCACTAAAGCATACGAAATGGAATCATCATTCTTCGCTATAAAATTATACATTTTTATCGTTTACTGCATTTTTAAGCAATTCAAACTTATATTTTTATTTCCAAAGTAAGGTAACCAGGGCACGAAAAATGAAATCATCATTCTTCGCTATAAAATTATACATTTTTATCATTTGGTGAATTTTTAAACACTGTAAATTTCTATTTTTATTTCCAAAGTAAAGTCACTAATGCATACGAAATGGAATCAGCATTCTTCGCTATAAAATTATACATTTATATCATTTAGTGCATTTTTAAGCAATTCAAACTTATATTTTTATTTCCAAAATAAGGTATCCAGAGCATGAAGAATGAAATCATCATTCTTCGCTGTAAAATTATACATTTGTACCATTTGGTACATTTTTAACCACTTCAAACTTGTATAATTATTTCCAAAGTAAGGTCACTAGGGCACGAAAAATGAAATCATCATTCTTCGCTGTAAAATTATACATTTGTATCATTCGCTGAATTTTTGTGGATTTCAAACTTGTATTTTTATTTCCAAAGCAAGGTCACCAGAGCATGCGAAATGGAATCAACATCCTGCGTATAAGGAATAGTTCATTTCAATGTTCGAAATGATTAGAGGCTTCCGGTTAAACGTGTTCCATTTTTCGATTGCTCCGTGTTTTACGATCCTCGTTTTTGCTGCTATCCGTGCGATTACAAAATTTGAGAACGGTATTCGGTAGACGACGTGCCAAGCGGTGCCAACTGCAGTTTTCATCGCGAGGCAAATAAAGGCCACTGAAAACATTTGTACCCGACTGACAGATTTCACCTGCAGCGATTTAAACTGCGTTTCTTTTTCAATCGAAGCGTGACCAGAATCGTATTCGGGTTGAACGGAGTCCACGACTATCGCATTTGCATATCGTCCATCGAGGCGAGCACCGGAGCATCGCGACAATTACGTTTTCCAAGAAATTGCTACCAAGCTCACATAGAAACGATCAAAATTCCATGCACTGTAACTTACTTGCAAATACGACGATTAAAATTGTCACGGAGATTGTGCATTTCCTGTTAGGCATGCACCATAGAATTTTCTTCAAAACGCTTATTTTTCATACTTTCTGTAATTTAATCGCGGAATCTGCATTTCTGATAAAACAAGATTTTGCGTGCGATCATTAGAAAGTGCATGCTACATTTGCAATTGCATATTCGTAAAGAAGGAAGTGTACGCGTGTCTGGTGTGGTTCAATGATTCTGGCTGGAGTAGTAATAAAAGAATTTCGATGTCAAAATTATGGAAAATCGAATATCGAATTACACCGACCCACAGAGAATGCGTATCGAGTATGGTCGGGGACTTTAATGCTTCGTTTGCAGTCGACTGCGGGACGAAATTGGGAGCATACGAGGCGTAGATAGTAATCATTTCATAATATGACCATCCTGCTATTATTTAAATAGCAAGTAATTGAAACTTCAATTTCCTGCGATATTATGCAACGTGATCTTTTACGTTACACATGTACCTTTTCTATCCATCGGTATTTTTTCTAGAAATTTTACATTACTCAACGTATCCTTGTTTGCAACACTTCGTGCATGTGCTTTGCACTCCTCGCTTTGATGACTCCATACAGTCTGATTTCCATGGTAAAGTCGTACAATTTTTCAAGATCTCGTCAAATTATTTTCTTCATTTAACATGTATTTCTCAAATCACCACCTTTTCTTCAAATTTTGCTATATTATTTGTCGTAATCTCATTTGCAATACTTGATACGTACGCTTTATATTTTTCAATTTAATGACTAAAAATTATCGAATTTTCGTAGTTAATAAAAAAATCTATGATTTTTTACTTTTCTTGGATCTAAGTGAATTGTATTTCCTAGAATGTATTTTTTAAATCAGAATTTTTGTAAGATTTTTACGGTGTTATTCGATGTATCCTCGTTTGTAACGCTTGGTAAATACGCTTCGCATGTCACGACTTAATGACTCAACATTTTCGGATTTTCGTAATAAATGTTCATAATTTTTGAAGATCTCGTTAATTTCAAAGTCCGATTCGCTAGAATTCCTGTTTACTCGGGGCAAGGATCGTTTGTAGAATGTCCCAGCACGATCGGTCTTGCGTATTTGCCTTCAGCTTGGCGCATTTGCACGAATTAGCGCCACCAAGACGTCTCTTACATAAGTGTAAATACCTATGTGTTTCGATATTCGTTTCGCGGAAGAGCAGAAGCTATTTCCAAGAGGCTTCCGCAATTTTTAATTAGCCTCTGCATTTTTGCGAAATAGAGCTTCACAAATGCATACATTCGCTAGGATAATTTGCGAAAATGGTTGTCGAGAATAATATTCGCAATAGAATCGATATCTTCGCGATAATTCAGCTATTATATTAAATTTATTTCAGAATTACCGAGAATTTTGTGATTTTTAATCGCGACAACCGTTCATGCTCTTCGAAATAATTACGTTAAATGTCACGGAATTTTTGAGCATACCATAAGCTCTTACTAATTGTAAGACACGAAATGTTTGGATCGCGGAAGAACGACAGGTGCTTCTAATACTCTTCCTCCATTTTAATTAGCCATGACGGTTATCTTCGCGAGCTAAAAACGAAGTCCCGTACACTTATGCTAACTGAATTATTCGACTTGGTTTCTTGAACCTTGCTCCATCGAATGATGTCAGAAATTCTGCCTTCGAATATTCCAGTATCTTTTTCTCTTTCTCAATGTTTTCGTTGAATTAATAATAGCCATTGAAAATAATTTACATGTTAATATATACGGTAAAGAATCGTGACTGGATCTTTTAAAGTTTAAAGAAGTTTGAAACTTATTAGTAAATATTTATCAATAATTATTATCCATCATCGCGTGTGAATTATTTAGCGTGAAATCGCAATACTGTGTTTCCGTTTGTCTCTCGGATGTTCAACATGGAAAATAACGAGATACGTTAAAAGACTAAACTGTTTTTTGACTTTCCAAGTATCGTGCGTCATCGAAGCATCGCTACAATGCTGTTTAAAAGCAGTCAGTAGGCGTGTGTACACTATGAGTCAAAAATTTAAAGCCCTTTACAGTTCCATACTCGATGAAACAGCACCAAAAAGCATAACTCACTTAAATCTCACTTAAAATATAATTTATTATATTTCGATTATACATTAAAACTCTTATCTCGACATCTGGATGATCAAAATAAGCAAAATCTTAGCATCGTTCTGTCCTATATAATTCGTAGAAGGTAGACAAATTATTTTCAGATTCTTCCTATAACATATTCCTTAAATAATCGCGAAGTAGTAACAGTGCATCGAATTTGATCGGAAATTTTAGCCTAATTCGAGGTATAGTGAATTATTGAAGATAGATAGGATAATATTTATGTGGATTTATTATCCTGAAACAAGGATCTATTAAATCTATCGCTAACACGAGCCGAAACTTTTGACCGGCAGTGTATCCCGGTAAAATGAACAATGAGTCATGGTACGTCGAGGAGGACACGTTTAAAAATTTTGTCATGCGGTATATATACGTATAATAATCCTTTGGTCTCTGGACTTTGCCTGGCAACAGTGCCTGTTTACTTTTGTCTGGCAGATCGAGCAGCATAAAGGCAGCCTCGGATGGCCTACTATCTCCTCGAGGCCTCTCACCTTAGAGTCGTCCATCCACATCGAGGTCATTACGAATACGTACAAGTACAGTCCGTGTCACAAGCGTTTGCCCTTTTCAATTAATTTACCAATTAAAGCAGTGGCACGCAATCGCGGGCTAGGCGTCTGAAACCGGCCTCACTTCCCATGGGAAAATCTTCGCTAGCCTCTCGCAAATCCGACTCCGACTATTTTCCTTCCATTTCCGACGTTTATCCGCGTTAATCGTGAGAGTCCGGCGCCATCTCGATTGCCACGTCGCCGATCCACCACTTTTCTCCGCCATTTTCTTCTCTTTCTCTACGCTCCACTCGTTCTTCGGCAGAGACGATAGAAATTCATGGCCAAACGATAGAAATTCACGGTGAAACTCAAACGAATCGTAGCGAAACGATAGAAATTCATAATGAAGCAATAAAAATTCACGGCGAAACGACAGAAATTCATGGTAAAACGATAGAATTTCATGGCGAAATGACAGCGAATCATGTCAAAACGATAGCGAATCATGGCGAAACTATAGAAATTCGTGGCGAAACGACAGGAATTCATGACGAAACGACAGAAATTTCCGGAAAAATGATGGCCAGCAGCGAGCCTAGAGACTAGACAAATCGACGCGTCATCGAAACTCTGGGATACGTGGTTAATCGGTACCCTGTGTAAATTTCTTCGCATGTTGATGGACGACGTGCACGGTGATTTATCCTTACGGTAACCGGTACGTCGTTTTATCGTTAGCCGCACGAGATTCTTCCTGATTATTCGCCTAGTGCAACCGATGTCGAAACGATGATGAGAACCGTACAGGTAAAAGTGCCTTTCAAACGTGTTCAACACTGTGTTTTCCGATACACCTGTACCGATCATCTTCTCGAAAGTTGCGTGTTTTCTCGATCCGCCTGTCGAGAATACTCCGGAATCGCGCTGGGGCAAATGGAAAATTTGAAACATCGTGCTAAGCCTATTTTACTTTCGTGTGTACCACTTGTGAACTTTAACTTCGCTTTCGTCACTTTGAGGATAAACGGACTGTGTTATCCGTTTCAGGATTTATCTTTGAGAAATCATTCTCGCGATTAGCTCTACGAGACTATAGTTCCCTGACAAATGTACGAGCTATCGAGCCAGTTGCAATACCCAGATGAAATCATCGGCAATTAATTTTCTAAACCAATGTCAGTCGCTGTAATCAGCATCAGGGTAATATCGATGGTAGCAGCCAGGTCTGATGATGGACGAGTTAGATGAAGGATCTGAAAGGAGATCGGCGATGCACGAGCGACAAATTTTTCCGATTCGCAAGGTTCCCAAGCAGTGGAACGAGTCCGAGACGCAAAATAATAGTGTCAAGGTACAGTTATCGAGTACCTAGTCTTACTTTATCGGATTTATTTCTTCCCCCTGGCTAGAAACTGCATCTCACGTCGTTCTCCCGGCTTCCTTACACCGATCTGCGCGATTTCGTACGGACAGTCGAGCCAATAAGACACGATTTGTCAGCAGAATCTTCGTGCCCCGTTGTCGAGTAAAACGGATGATAGGGGATTCTCTTTATGGACTCGTTGAGAAACGTTAACCTTTCGCACTTTGACAATTTTCCGTATTCGATCTATCGGCTCTCAGATTGCGACACGCTTTTGTGTTATTTCTTCGTTTTCTTTGGAAGAGAAAAATAATACGACTGTCTCTCACAGTTTATTTGTTCGACAGTTTCATTCAATTTTTTCCTCACCTTTTTTCCTCACCTTTGTCGGTGCACAGAAAATTAATCCTTTGCACTCGGGAGGCTGCTGAGCGTTTATAACGCAAAGGAACGGAGGAAAAACTGCATAGATGTTTATTAAACGGTTAGAACTGACCTGTTTAGGTGACCACAAGGGTCACAAGACGGCTCCAGAAAACGGGAGACAAAAGACAAAATGCAGAGGAAGGGATAACTCCCACATTGCCAAGATGTAGAATTTATTTTACTATTTAGTTTTCACTACAACAGAGGCCACCCTCAGTCGTCATTTAATCAGACTCTAAAAATGGATGTTAATTAATACATAAAATTAAAAATTACTCACCAATGCGTGGAATATCGAAATAAAATAATTCTACCTCCTTATTTGCATACGATTTCTTATTTACCGTTTTAAAAATATCATCGACCTTATGGCAGAAAGTGTTCGAATTACTATTTTTAAAGGCAAAAAGGATTAAACGGTAGATTGGAAATTACAACGCGTAATAATGCGCAAAGGCTGAAAGGTTGACCCGTTATTTTCTGAATTTCATCTCGACTCTGTCGTCGTAAACCTCGCTAATGCAAGATCGGTGTAAGTGACTTGAGAATCCATTATCACAGTTACACCGTGTGTCCCAGTAATGGTAAATTACTCTTAAGTGTTACTGAATTGGTCACGGCAACGTTCACGAAGTTCTGAAAGGATTGAATGAATGGATGTGCTCCTCTTATCTTTTTCTACGTCCATGGCGTATCGAGGAAACGATTCTTCAATTCCGTTTTTCACTTTTTCCCGATTCGCGATTAGCTTGATTCCGTGAAGCGAGAATGGCTAGAAGCGAGACCACGCGAAAGGAGAGCGTGAAACGACAAAAGACCTCGACTCGGTTGGCTAGCCAGCATGAAGTTTCATGCGATCGTACTCTGCGTGCACATATTTTTCCATCGACCACCATTATCCTGTAATCCTTTAGCCATGGAACGCTTCTGTCGCGTTCGCAGAAGCTCGCCGCGTTTATCGCGAGTTTTTCTCCCTGTTCTCGAGCCTCTCTCCGGATTAACGAGTCCGCAATTTCTTCGGAAACCGTTGATTTTACATTCGTTCCTCGCAATTACCTCTTATCGCGGGAATTTTAATTATTCGCTTAGCGCAATTAGCGATGCTCGATGAAGGAAGCAGGCTTTGATCCGTTAGGCTGCCATGTCGGCTCAGGTCGACGCTTCATTTTGTTTTATCCCTGTCACTTGGTATATTCGGTATAATTAGACTCCTTTTTAGCTTAAGTACGATCGTATCAACGTATAGTTAAACTAGGAACAGCCTTTGAAAGTGATTTATCGAGTGTGAGTCAGTTAGGATAAAATGTATAATTGGATGTGACGAGAAAGGGATGAAATAAATCGAGAATTCGATTCATTATTAATATTTATTTATTTATTTATTCATACCGGATTAACCCATTAGAAAGATTACAAGAAAATTATTATAGCGAGTATAGGTGCACGAGACAAATTACAAGAAAATTATTATAAATTATAATAATATAAAAATTACTATAGTAACTATGATAACATGGGAAAATAAAAATAAAAATATACAAATATACATACAGACGAGATAATATATATCTGTAAATTTGTTTACAGAGATCTGCAATGTAGTAGCTGTTATATGAGTAAAGGGATTGTCTGAATAGATCTAGTGTTTTGTTACAGGTAATATTGTTACAGGTTGAAAGTAAAAT
This sequence comes from Eufriesea mexicana, assembly GCF_001483705.2. Taxonomy (NCBI): domain Eukaryota; kingdom Metazoa; phylum Arthropoda; class Insecta; order Hymenoptera; family Apidae; genus Eufriesea; species Eufriesea mexicana. The sequence continues at coordinate 437,448 of NW_016909828.1, forward strand.
GGATATTTTTAATTAAAATCCATAGCTAAAACTGTCCGAAATATCGATAAACGATATTCGAGGATGTATTTTTAAAGAGGAGATAAATCTAGAATTTTAATTCGGTATTTCGGGGAAAACGTTTCGTTGAATCGAGTATGGAACAATTGCCAGTCGTAAAAATTAATTGGTAATCGCAATTCCGTCGCTTGCTGTGTAATTTATTACATAAAGCAGGCAGGCAAATATTCGATGAGATAAAAAGCGCGAAGAATTATGTTCGCACGCGGAAACAATGTATCGATGCAAATTACCTCGTTTGCATCACTTGGCTCACCTTTATTGCTTCGTGAATTACGTTCTCCAAAAAACAAAAAATACTGCAGACAAGTGGATAAAACGGATAACATTGCACGCAAGCTGTATATCGAAATAAATATCTCGTTTCCAGGAATCGATATAATTATATCACGTAAGTGTGATGTAATTAATGATAAAGCTTGTCTTCGGATTAAATGAATTCTTATAAAACATATGTATATCCTAGTAATAACTTCGTGATGCAAGTAATACAAATTGCATCTTCGAGCAGTATTCCTACTCGAAATAAATACACGTAGGAAACTATGTTTCGACAGAGAAAATTTCTAGAAGAATATTAGAAAACGGACAAAAGAATGAGAGGCAATGGACAGAAGGCGATTAAAGAACCTTGGTGGGAATGTAATTAAATTTATGCCAGCTCGGTTTATTTCAACGCAGTGAGATCATCACGGAAGTCAAGTTTAACCATTCCTTTCTTCGACTATGGCGACCGAACGCAAGAAACGAGATAGAATCTCGAGGCATATGCGTTTGATTAACATAAAATAGAAACGACAGGGATAACGCCAGCAAATCTCGGGTATAATTAGGCTCTGATTGCAAGAAGCACACTGCTTCTGTTACATATTGTATCGAAACAGTGTCGTGCTCGAGTTATCCGGATATCTCTCGTCCCTTTCTACTTCGCGATCAAGATTGCAGTCATAATAACGAATAATAGTAATAATAATTAACAGTGGGTATCATTCCGTATTATTCTATGTTAATCCTGTATTGCGTCTACGAATAATGTTCCACTGGAGTGAATTCCAATTTCCGTGAAAATTATTTTCATTTACAAAGGTTGCTTAGATTTAAGAATGAAAATTGAAGGAGAATTTTGCAAACTGTTTCGAAACAATATGTAACAGAATGTACGCCTATGAATAAATTAAACGATTTGCAAAATAAACAATTTTGCAAGATATCTGAATAACAGCTAGAACACGAATATGTTTCGAAACAATATGTAACAGAATGTACGCCTATGAATAAATTAAATAAATTCGTGTTCTAGCTGTTATCCAGATATCTTTCGTCTCTTTCTATCTCAAGATCAAGATTGCAGTCATAACAACAAATAATAGTAATAATAATTAACAATGGGTATTATATTAAACCTATATTACGTCTACGAATAGCGTTCCATTGGTGTGAATTCCGATTTTATTGAAAATTATTTTCATTTACAAAGGTTGCTTAGATTTAAGGATGAAAATTGGAGGAGAATTTTGCAAATTGTTTAATTTATTCACAAGCGTACATTCTGTCACTTATTATATCGAAACAGTTTCATGTTCGAGTCGTTATCCGTATATCTTTTGTCTCTTCCTATTTCGCGATGAAAATGGCATAATAAGAAATAATAATAATTAACAATGAAATATCATTCGGTATTATTGCATGTTAATCCAGTATTACGTCTACGAATAGTGTTCCATTGATGTGAATTCCGATTTTATTGAAAATTATTTTCATTTACAAAGGTTGCTTAGATCTAAGGATGCAAATTGGAGAAGAATTTTACAAATTGTTTAATTTAATCACAGGCGTACATCAGGCCAAAGAGTACAGCGGTTCAAATCGCAAGAATCGCGGCCGTCACCTTGGTGACTATGTGCGTGGTCCTTGGAAGCTTCATCCTTGCAGCATCCTGGGTCCAAGCTCGGGCATCTTGCACCCCTGAGTCCATTGCCGCTATGCAGGCTGAGCTCAGGTTGCAGCAGCAGCAGCAACAGCAACCATCCTCCGTCTCCTACCAGCAAACCGGATTCTTCAAACACCTACAGCCGGAAGCTCTCATCCAGGTAGGTCCTTGAACACTGTTACAAAAATGATCCAAAATCTCCTTTCATCTATACTTAAAATATTAAATTATTTTGGAAACATTTATTTAGTATTCTAGACTCTGGGAAAATTATTATCTCACACCTGGTAATTCCTGCATGCTATTGGAGAAAATTAAAAACAGGTTTGAAAGCAGTTTCATATTTCAGAAGGGTCATCAAAGAATGATTAAAAATATTTTTCTGTACACTGTATCTTGGATTTTACTTTTTACAGAATTGTTTGAATTTTGATAGGTTAAGTTAAAGAGACGAATTAAGTTTTCGTTTATTTTGTTAACGTCTTTGATATAATAACTGATTTTCCTAGGAAGAAAGTTTCCCTACGCTTTTCAATGCAGAAAGATCGTGCTCGCATGATATAATATATAGATACGATCTACCGATCTGACTGAAATCGTTTCTCCTCGCTTAATTCCTAGCTCCATATTGAAAGGAATTTCCCATTGCGCAGCAAGCCAGCGAACAAGTAGAAAACTCAGAGAAACGGCAGTTGCGAGTTACATTTTACCTTCTAAACAACATTATTCCTCCACGCTTCCTCGTAATACTTCCATTAGCTCTAATAACAGTGTAACCTTTGCGGATGTAAAATAGCGTGGAGCTCGATAAATGGAACGAAAGGATCGTCCGAGGAAAGAAAGCAAGAAAGACGTTAAACACGGTTCTGGTAACGTAACATGGTACTCAAACACTTCGATTTGTACGTGGAAGTGAGAAAAGTAGGTATGTCGTTCCCTCTTTACTCTAAAAATGCGTTTCCTGTGTAAAATTTCTACGCGGCTAGGCAGAGCCTGGTGTATCCTATTTCGCTCGACGTTCAAGGCGGTGCCAGCTTTCGAGATTTCTAACTTTTCACCGCAATTTTAGCCGATCGTGAAGGATCGATGGCGGATCGATCGTGATCCTTTCCAGTCGAGCGGAGCCGTTTGAGTTTATGGTGAAAAGCGAGGAAGGGAAACGCCACGGGAACGGCGATAACACGATTAACGCTATGGTGCTGAACAAAGGAATCAATTTGCTTCATACGGCCAAAATGCTTGGAAAATACGAACTCTCGAGATGCGAGGAAGCTTTAAGTATTCAGTCAAACAATCGACGAGTTCCGGAAAGCGGATATATTCCCGTTTGGTGCCTCTCTTTCGTGGCGTGCCTCGATTATGTGAATTTGTATGAACACTGTGGAGGAAGAGGAAGACTGTGGAGGATGATATATATATTTTAATACTATTGTGGATAGTAATATATACAGACGTATTTTTATCTTCTGCTCTACTGTCTCCTATCTGTTACTCTGCATGTATTATATATCGGTAATATATAGTAGGTCACGAAAGTATTCGAACGTTGTACTTAAAAAGAATTGTCTAACTTAAAATTCCGATTTTAATGCAACAATTGCTCGTACAGTCATTCCTATGTTGGCAGAAAATGACGTTGAGGGGGTAAAATCAATAACTACATTTTTAATAATTTTTCGAAAGGATTCTCTGACTCAAAATTCTGATTTTAATGCAAGAGTTGCCCATACAGTAATTTCTTTGTTGGCAGAAAATGACAAGGAGGTAAAATCCACTATTAAAGTTTCGATAATTTTAAAAAAAATTCTGGAACTCAAAATTCTGATTTTAATGCAAGAGTTGCCCATACAGTCATTTCTTTGTTGGCAGAAAATGACGTTGAGGGGCTAAAATCAAGAATTGAAGTTTTAACAATTTTTGAAAAGAATTGTCTAACTCAAAATTCTGATTTTAATGCTAGAGTTGCTCATACAGACATTCCTTTGTTGGCAGAAAATGACGTTGAGGGGGTAAAATCAAGGACTAAAGTTTTAACAATTTCTTAGATTCTTAAACAGGATGTCACATACAATTGGGGAAATTTTTATTATAGAGTAACAGAGGACCAAAAGTTAAGTATTTTTTATTCCAAAAATTTTTCTTTATCTCGTTATATAGTTACATTTCACAAAATTGAGACCAGACTATAACTTTAAATAACGATTTCACCCACGTGAAGTAATATCTGGAAATAGAACAAATTGAACCAGGTGTAACAACGTTATGCTTTATGTACACGTATACTTCCATTAAAATCAGAATTTTTGAGTTAGAGTACTCTCTTAAAATTTGTATAGCATTCGAATACTTTTATGAGCAACTGTATATATTACTGACTTTTATGTCACGTAATATGTTACTGATATATGATAATATGATACTGTATATACAGAATGAATTATTCTGTATATATTTCATATTTTATACAAAATGGATAGCTCCACTTTTTGAATCTTTTCGAATTTCAGTGTCAAAGCACTCTACTCATTCCTTTAATTTCTTGCATTATATTGTATTTAACATAAATTTCTATTATACTTTTCCGTTCCGTGGATTTAATCGATTCGCTAAATGAGTAGCTCTTATATGCCATTTTTTATATTCTATACATTTTTATACATCTATTTTAATACTTCGATGGCTATTAGTATTGACATTTCAATGCAATACGATCGGGAAGTAGAGATCTAAAGATTGAAAGGAACAGGCCTTTTAAAAATAGGTGATAAATCCACAGAAGTTTCATAAGAGAAGCAAATAGGTTTTACTACCGTCCAAGAGTGTGATAAAAATGCGCATCTAATCTCGAAGTCAAATAGAAACACGAGCCTGGTAATATTGAATTATTTCGCACGGTAATGATTATTGAATTTTAAAATTGCTTTATCTTAAGAAGCAGAAAATACGACTCGTCATGTTCTCCACATTTGGTGTTCGTACGAATCGTTCATTTCGAAAATACAAATTCGCAGTGATTGATTTCTAAATTTCACACGAGGTATACCTCGTCGGAGGATCGGTATCGCGCTTGAATAATCGTGCATTTACAGGAGATGCAAAAGTCAGGTAAAAGTATGTTTAAAAATGAAAGTGAAAGTCAAATGAGAAAGCGGAATAGTTATTCCTTCGCTGTGCAGGAGTTTTTCAATAATAAAGCTATACGAAAGAAATCGATAGGGGCTAAGAATCAAGCTGAAAGTTAAGATCGGGCATTTCTATTATTTTCAAATGGCTAATATCGGGTCATTCCGTAAGTAATACATCCCTTCTCCCGAAGAAAGGTGAAACGAGCGTTTCAGTTAAATGATTAATCGCCATCGCGTTTTCTTTCATTTTCCGCGCAGCTCGCCATTTATCTCTCGATCCTTTGATCTCTCTGCCAAAAAAGTTGCCTTATTTTATTCTCTTGTTTTTAGAAATAATCAGGCCATTCACCCGGCAACTTAATAGCGTCGCTTTAACGATTAATCTTCATTTAACAATTAAATGCAACTTCAAATAGGGAAATCATTTATCTATCAACGCTTAGATTTCTCTTCCCCCCAAAAAATTCCATTCCCCAGTTTTTAGAATAATCTCGCAAATCAGAGTGCTGTCTTGACAATTAATCTTGCCTGACGGTTAATCGATCACCTGTCCAACTTGAGTTTAATTCTAATTGAATTTTAATTTAATTTCGAGAAGAAAGGAAACGCGATTTAAATTGTCACCGGTGTTCCTTGAAATCGCTTGGCACTAGCGAGCGTGCATATTAATACGATCGAGCAGTTCGTGGGCTGCTCGATATGAATTTTAATGCAACACTGAAAACACGCCTTTTATGATGAGACAGCAAAGAAGAATCGCTTCTCACGGCACTCGAAGGAAAGAAAGGATCGTGCCCGATCTATGGTCACGCCCTTCTTTGTGGTATTCGCCTCGATATTACCGGCAACAACGAACTACCGTGATTTATCGTGATTTATTGCGAATTTTTTCATTCCCCAAGCCGCAAAACCAGATTTGTAGCACGGTTATTGCTCTATTGGCTAGTCGATTTTACGCGAATCGCGCTTCACCTGATATCCACCGGTGATTAAGTTTTTCTTTGCGCAGTGATTGTAACATTTTTCGCGCGTAAACGCGTGAAAGCTTGCGAATACTTGCGGATTTGAAACACGAACAAGGAAAAAAGAAAGAAAAGAGAAATAACGTGAAAATCATATTATCTATGGAGTTACCCAATATTAATAACCACTGTGTACATCTGCGATATATAAATAATTAAGCAATGAACGAGAAAAATAGTAAAACAAGAGGATCCAAGAATCAACATTCCAGTGCAATTTAAACTCGTTATATCCTCCACACTTAGAACCACGAGAACATCGATTCCATCAGCATCTCTCACGCTTCGATCTCCGACAGATTTACTCTGCGTCGCCTCTAAATAACCAATCAGTCGGTCGATCGATAAAAATAAAGGGGAAAAATAAGGATCTAATTTGTTTTCCATGCGATTAATCGCGGAACAGGAGTACTCTCAGGGAGAGAATCGATGAAGCACGACGGGACTCAATTATTCAGCATCGCGCGTTTCGAACGGACGTCGGAGACTTCAATGCCTGGTACCGATTAATCGTTGCGAAGACGAGTCGTCGCGTTCGCGGCTACGCGCTTTCCCCGCTCGTAAATCGCCTGGCTTTCGTGGTAACCCCTTTGTATGCAAAGGAAAGACGCGGAGGATTTATCAGTAGGAAGGGAAGGACGATTAATTCTGCATCGAACGACGACGGTGAACGAAACGCGCAGGAACGGTGCTCGACGGTGCTAGGAGCTGCGTTCAAGGAGAACCGCAACAGAGGATTACGTAATCCGGGTTACGTTCTTCCATGTTCGAATGATTCGAGCGAGAAACAGGAAATCGCCTTTTTGCCTCTTTCCACTCGCGAATCTTGCCACTGTTCCGTTTCAAGGATTTATGGACGATCATTCAACTCGTCCTAATTGGGAACTGTAATTCGTTTCGTAGTAGGAATTTTGATTGCGTTCTTGCATTTCTTCGTTTTGAATCGGGAACCGTTAATTTTAGGAACATATTTTGCAATGGAAAATTTGAAGACGTTGTAGGTTACACAAAATTTAGTTTTAGTGAAATGGGGCTTGTTGCTGGTTGATAAAATTGATCGAATGATTCGGAATTCTGCTAGAAAATTCTTATATTCTTTGCGATACTCGTAGGAAATTTTCACGATATATATGTTCCATTGAAAATCTGGAGAAATTGTATAGAATTTATTTTTATTTAAATTATATTTGTTTCTGGTTGATTAAATTGATCGAATGGTTAGAAACTCTGGTAGAAAATTTTTACATTCTTTGGGATATTCACGATATATTTGTTGCATTGGAAATCTGGAGAAATTGTATAGAATTTATTTTTATTTCAATTATGTTTGTTTTTGGATGATAAAATTGATGGAATGGTTTGAAGTTCTGGTAGAAAATTTTTACATTCTTTGGGATATTCAGAGAAAATTTTCACTATATATATATATATATGTTCCATTGAAAATTTGGAAAAATTATTGTGTTCAGTTTCGATTAATAAAATTAATTGGCAGTTTTAAAGTTATAGTATATAGGAAATTTGTATAGGAAGTTTTATAGGAAGTGTATAGGAATAATTAAATTTTTATAGCAAGTATATAGGAAATTTGTACATCTTTTGAGATACTTACATGAAATTTCTGATCATTTATATGTCTCTTATTATTTCTAATAATTTCTAATGAAAACACGACTTTCGGGGGTAAAACGATAGAAAATTCAATATACCTGAACAAGGATTGAATACAAAATTAAATTTCCAGTTTCATTGCTTCTCTCATAAAGAAAATCATCTAGCAAATAGAAAACAAAAATAATACTAATCTTATCTTTTATTCTACTATAGAAAGAGCGAATCGCCTTTTATAAATATAGAAAACCACGCAAAATTTTATTTAAATCCCGTTAATTTCCGATTAATAAAATTTAGGTCAGAGAAAGAATAATTTATTTCTTTCAAAAAAATCGAGATTTCACTTCCAGTTAATAAATTTCATCATTTATCAGTACTTATCAATTTATTACTATTTCCATCGTGAAACCACGGTCACATATTTAATATTTAATTACTCAGGGTCGCTTTCTATCGAAAAGTTATCTTCTGATAAAGTTTCACTTCATTCGCGAATCACAAAATATCTAAATTGTCATAAAATGCGATAATTGTCAGTAATAGCACAGGCATCGTATGTAAAGTAATTTTTCCTAATTTGGAGCTGCTGTGACACCAATCTCATACACGCTGCCCGATCTATTTAAACGTAAATGCTGGTGGTAATTGTTCGAGGTTGGACATCAAAAAGGAGGTGATTGTTATTAACTGGTGATAAAAAGTACACGTGTTACGGTATCAAAACGAGGACGTTCTCGAGCCAATCGGAGCGTGCAGAAACTCTTCGCGTTCTCGATCTTCTAGGACAAGGACGACGGTTGTCGTTGATTTAAATAAAACTCGGTAGAAAATTTCCATTTGCGATTCGTAATGACCGGTCGAACGGGTTGCTCGTTTGGCCATATTTTAAGGCGAATTTACAAAAAGGTAGAGGCGCGATGGCGCTCGTAAGTGAGGTCTGAGAGCAAGGATGATGAATTGATCCTCGAGCAGTCACGTTTTGGTCCAAGTACGTGATAAAATCCTGTTTCTCTGGAAACGATGATTTTCTCATACCTCGGTCATGTCGAAATACAAAACGAATTAATTTCTTTATAATTTCTTCGAAGAAATTTGGGGCTTTGTCTGGTGAAATACGACCAAATGTTATACTCGGAGGAATGGTAGTCTTTTTATTGAGAAACGTGTTTCGCGTTCTGTGAAAACGTTGAATAATATTCACGCGAATTACTGTGAGAAATAATATTTGGATCGAGAACGAGGCATTAATTATGACACGAGTTGCACAGTTTTGTAAATTATACTTTGCTGCTTATTCGAGCAATTTTGAAATCATTTCCATATTTACATTCGGGTCGAAATTAAAACAGACGCGTGTGATTCGATGATTTATACTTACAGGTAATTGGGTGCATGAGTTTGTACTAATTTCATTTATAATTGCAAATTATTGCAAATTATTGCAAATTATTTTATATTTACTGTTCTATATTTTGCGGTATTTAATTCTTTCAGTGTCGAATAATGTTGTCTAAAATAACGAAAAATACTTTCTACATATTTGCCGATTTTTCTCTGATAGTTTGAATAAACAATATTAAATTTTCGACAGATATCGATCAATTTTTCTTCGTTTCTGAGCATGATTTAACATCATATTCTTGGTTTTTCTTATCTAGACTCGATTTTCTTGGTCCACGTAGAAATAAATAAATCGAGAGTGACGTGAACGATAAATATAATAATATTTTCTATTTAATTCTTTGAGTGTCGAATAATGTTGTCTAAAATAACGAAAAATACTTTCTACATATTTGCCGATTTTTTTCCGATAGTTTGAATAAACAATATTAAATTGTCGACAGATATCGATCAATTTTTCTTCGTTTCTGAGCATGATTTAACATCATATTCTTGGTTTTTCTCATCTAGACTCGATTTTCTTGGTCCACGTAGAAATATATAAATGGAAAGTGTCGTGAACGATAAATATAATAATATTTTCTATTTTTATGTAAGATGTCTTCGTTTCGTTAATTTTTCATTGAACGACCGATCGATTTTCACTTCAGCGATCGGTTGCATTAGGATCAAACGACGAATACGTTGTTAGATCGCCATTCGAGTCGCGTAAACCGATCTTACTTTCTACCAACTGCCTTAAACGAACCGGAAACCATGCTGTATCTACGTTATTTGAGCGTTCGCAGCAGAGAGGTTCGTGAAACGTCTTGAAAATAAGAAGAAAAAGCAGGGAAAAAGGACTTAATGCGAGGCGAATTTCTTTCTCCGCGTATCACGTTGCTCGCGAAGGTGTAATTCGAGAGAGAGAAAATTCGCACTTGCTAATTAATCAATCGCCCGTTGAAAGTTAAACACCTCGCCGCGAGTATTAGCGTCTATTCTCTTTTCCTGTTAACAAGTGAAAGTTCCTCAGAGGAGGCCATGCACTCGACTCTCTGCCAACAATCAATGTTAATTTCGGTTTTCTGCCTCGTTGGCAGCCTAACTCGAGAAGCACCTAAATAGCATGCTGGGATATTTTCGTGAAAGTTGACATCGGTTATTTAATAATTAGTTCCCATAATTTCCGACACTTCGACGCGAAACCACGCTGTTTTATTGTTCGAAAATAATAGCATGAATACTAGCAGATGGCAATTTCACGGAGATAAGTCCAGGATAAATGTGAAATCTGGAACTTTGGGCTCCTTAACCTGCTTCGTGCCTAGGAAAAAGACTAAATTTCAGTTCTGGAGGGAATTCGTGTTTCATTATTAGAAATTTAGATAAGAAAATTAGATTAGGATATTTAATTACACAAAAGTGTCGAATTATCGTCGTCTATTCTTAAATTAATTAAATAATACGATAAATAATATTTTTCCTTGCATATGTTGAAAATTTTCTTTCTTTCTCTTTAAAAGCTTCATTATTGAATTAAATTAGGTTACTTAATTACATAAAAGTGTCGAATTCTCCTTGTCTATTCTCATATCAATTAAATAATACGATAAATAATATTTTTCCATGCATATGTTGACAATTTTCTTTCTTTCTCTTTAAAAGCTTCATTATTGAATTAAATTAGGTTATTTAATTACATAAAAGTGTCGAATTCTCCTTGTCTATTCTCATATCAATTAAATAATACGATAAATAATATTTTTCCATGCATATGTTGACAATTTTCTTTCTTTCTCTTTAAAAGCTTCATTATTGAATTAAATTAGGTTATTTAATTACATAAAAGTGTCGAATTCTCCTTGTCTATTCTCATATCAATTAAATAATACGATAAATAATATTTTTCCATGCATATGTTGAAAATTTTCTTTCTTTCTTTTTAAAAGTTTTATTATTGAATTAGATTAGGTTATTTAATTACATAAAAGTGTCGAATTCTCGTCGTCTATTCTTAAATTAATTAAATAATACGATAAATAATATTTTTCCTTGCATATGTTGAAAATTTTCTTTCTTTCTTTTTAAAAGTTTCATTATTGAATTAGATTAGGTTATTTAATTACATAAAAGTATCGAATTCTCGTCGTCTATTCTTAAATTAATTAAATAATACGATAAATAATATTTTTCCTTGCATATATTGAAAATTTTCTTTCTTTCTCTTTAGAAGTTGCATCAATAGAAATTTTGGTAAGGAAATTAGATTAGAATATTTAATTACATAAATTGTCAAATTCTCGCTGTCTATTCTTACGTTTACACTATTAAATAATGAAGCAAATAATATTTCTCCTCGCAAATTTTGAAAATATTCCGCCTGTCGAGTATTATATAATATAATAACTGATGTGTATAAAATACACGGAATACACTTAAATTATTTCAGAAGGTGAAGAAATTATTTAAAATTACCGTAGACACGACTGAAAATTTCAATTTTTCAGAGTCATTCAAACCAGTCATTATACCATTCATCGTGTACCTCAAGGAAGTTATCCTTTTGTGGTTTTGATCGCCTTGACATTAATTACCGTTTCACGGTTTGCGCAATGACGAAGAATCGAAGTCTCCAGAATAAAGGTGTCATTGCACAGGCAATTCGTTTGTATATTTTCCACTCTCCAAGGCTTCCAGCAATTCGTCATACATTCTGCTCAAATTGCAAGAGCTCGAATACCACGTCTTTTCCTTCTCTGTTTGCAAATACGCGTTCACGAAAGTCGTCGATGAAGGAGTTTCGAACGTATCGATGCAACGCTGCGCTTTTTCCAACATTCGAGGGGAATGCATTATGAAACGTTCCGGTACACGCGACTCGTTCGATTGGAACTAATTTTTGCGTAACGGAGGAAAGAAAATTATCCAGTGTTTACGCAGACCTCTGCCGGGGAAAATCGTTCCGGAGATTCCACTACTTTCTATAATTTTCTTTGCCTCTACTCGGTTTCTTCTTTTCCACTTTTTCGTCCACGCCACTGCGTCGCAGTTTGCCCTCAGCAGTGCAGAAAATCGAATCCTTCGAGGAGTTTTAAATTTCCTACGAAATTTCTTTAATGGCTGCGTGTATTTATTTTCTAAATTTGGCGAGTTAAGGCGGACAAACGGGTGATTAGCTGACAATAGCGATAATCCACGTGCGAAGGATCAGACAGGGATGATTATCCAGAAATCGAGATAGTTACGAATTTTTGTTCCTTTTATTCCAGTAGTTTAATCTCAATGAATTACGAATTTTTGGAAATATTCCAAATTATCAGGAGCTTTCAATTCTTTTATATTTTCTTAAAAATAAATTTTCATTCATATACAGGATGTTATGTTATGGGTGGTATAGTGGGACAGCAAGTGGCATTTCTTATGAAGAAATAAATATCACAGAAAAGGAGAAATAAAATTTTGAAAATTTGTATAGAAAAATTTATTCTTCCTTTTCTATGATACTTATTTTTTTCCAAGGTATATACTACCTTTTGATCAGTTATATCTTTGATAATTCAACACTCTGTATATTTTTATGATAATCAGTTTATAAATAACGAAACACAAGAAAAGATAGTGTTTTTTCAATACTAACTAAATGGAAAGATAAGTAGGAAAGGAAGAATAAAATATTTCTCTACGAATTTTCAAAATTTTATTCTTTCTTTTCTATGATACTTATATTTTCCAAGGTATATGCCACCTTTTGATCAGTTATATCTCCGATAATACAATAATCTGTATATTTTTATGATAATCAGTTTATAAATAACAAGACACGAAAAAATAGTGTTTTTCAATATTAGCTCAATGAAAAGATAAGTAGGAAAGGAAGAATAAAGTATTTCTCTACGAATTTTCAAAATTTTATTCTTTCTTTTCTATGATACTTATATTTTCCAAGATATACACTACCTTTTGATCAGTTGTATCTCTGATAATACAACACTCTGTATATTTTTATGATAATCAGTTTATAAATAACGAAACACAAAAAACATAGTATTTTTTTAACATTAGCTCGATGTACACACTGAGGTCCAAGCATATACATATTTGCCAGGGTTTTTTCAAGAATTACGACGATGTTATTCCCTCCGATCATCGTTGTGTAACAATTTTTTCCTTTCATTTTTTCCTTTTATTATTCCTGTTTATCCGCGATTTTTTCCTTTTTCTTTCAACTAACTCTCTGGTTAATATTTTTTCCGAATATTCGCGATTACGTCTCATCGATGTTTACCAAGATGCAACGTCGTTGAGTTTCAACGGGGAACGTTTCGGTTTAAAGAAAACCGATATGAAAGCATCTCGAGAGGATGCTGCGCTGGATTTTTGCGACTCTCGATGGAAAGGTACGTAGCACAACGGAAAGTGGGTTGCCCGTTGCACGCACCAGCAGCAAGGTGAACGTTCTCTAAAAAGGTTTTCTCTCTGCAAACTAACTGTATTGTTACCCGTTCGTGTCCGAGGCGTTGTATTCACATGCTGCATCACCTTGACGATGGAAACAGCTCCTTATCAATTATCAAGAATGATTTTCACCGACATTGTGCCCTGTGTCTGCCTCTGTCGGCGTGCGTGTTCACGCGACGATGCCGATCCCAGCTTCAGATTAGAAAATTCCCTCGCTCTCACGGGAATCTTCTAAATTTCACTTTTCCTCCACGTACCGGGATTTTAAATCATTCAGCTACCTTACATGTAAGCTAAAACTTACGTATAATTTATTTCGAGAAATTTTTGGTAAAAGAACATGAGAATTTTTAAAGAAATAAAAGATTAGGATGTTTCTTTAACGCGAGCATTTTTAAATAGAAGAATATAGAAGAGGAAATACTACAGGACTGTTACAGAATAAATTTGTTTCAAGAAGTTTTGGTAACAGGGAACGTGAGAATTTATAAAGAAATAAAAGATTAGGATGTTGCTTTAACGCAAGCATTTTTTAAATACAAGGATATAGAAAAGGAAATACCACAGGACTGTTATAGAATTAATTTGTTGTTTAATTGAATATAGAAGAGGAAGTATTACAGGACTGTTAAATAATTTCTATATTTTTTCGAGATTCTCTATCTTCAATCTTGTATTATTAATAAAACAGGCGCATTCGACTGTAAACGACTACCAGAAGTATTATTTAATTAATTATATAATACAGCCTCTGAAGGATTAAATGGAAAGTAATATCTTCGACTTTCTACCATCTACAGAGAAGAAAGTACATTAATAAAAGAAAAGCAAGAAGAATATCTCAAATTCGTTATACTTTGTTCCCCAAAAATTATTTTACATTCTACCTTCCTGCTTATTCTACTGCAGGAAGTCATTTCCTTCCTCGTCTTGGGAAGAATCAGCCATCTTGTCGTTAATCTAGAGTTCCCATCTCTAATTAACCATTTCTAAAATCATACTTATCACTTTTAACCCTCGAATAATATACCATATTTTCACCTTTAAGGATCACGTAGGACGCATCTCGAAGACGCATGATCTTTCATGTTCCCGGTACTAAACCTAATTACCAGCCATTAAGTTTCACTCGTCTAACTTAAAACGCAACAAATCTCGATTACGTGAAAAGTAATTTATTTGATCGTACTTGCCCGATTAATTTCAAAGGACGCCATCCTCCTCTCGCATAGTACTCGTGTCGAATAGGTGCTTGCGATTAAAAGCGGTGCTCTAGTGACGTGAAAAATGGCTTGTCTGGCTACACGGTAGCGTGAAAAATACTGAAATATGGGTAGAACCAGTTGCACTTATTAGAAATACCGTGCGGTCGGGCAAAAGTGTGCCGTCGATTTCCATCTTCCAAGCGATGAAGGCACGCGAGTGCCAATCTACATGATCGGGAACGTCGCTGTATCCTGTAATACGAGGCTGACAGTGTGCACGTCGCTTAAGCACGATGATTACCCGTCATAATGGCTCGCTAATTGATAGGCAGCTCGCAGAAGGGGTTGGCAAGATTTCTAAAGAAAGCCTGTGGGAGCGTGTGGTCGTGAGCTCGTCTCAGCGCGGTAAGTTGCGATACCGATTTCTTCTTCGTGTCCCTCCTACTCTTCTTCTTCTTTTGTACACCGCAAAATCCATCGATTTCCTTTTCCTCGTGAAATCCTTCCAACTGTTTCACCCGCTCGGCCCAGTTCTTCCACCGACTCGAAAGTAAAATCTAAATACACCGCGCGAATATTTCGACCTGCTGTTTGGCAAACAGCGAGGTATAGAAAATTATTTCTCGATTCTTAACACTTATAACGAGTGGGTCCAGAATTTTTGCAATTGCTAAAAGTGTATACTAGCTTTTAAAAGAATTAGCGTTGATATCACGATAAAATTGTAAACAATATGTTTATGTAGTCATTAGAGATCGGTAATTCTAGCGTTAAGGGAATATTAGAAAAATATTAGAGAAACATTGGAAAAATTGTTATCTTTTTTATTTACTACTGGTGACAGATGAGTGGTGAGGTATAGAAAATTATTTCTCGATTCTTAACGCTTATAACGAGTGGGCCTAGAATTTTTGCAATTGCTAAAAGTGTATACTAGCTTTTAAAAGAATTAGCGTTGATGTCACGATAAAATTGTAATCAATATGTTTATGTAGTCATTAGAGATCGGTAATTCTAGCGTCAAGGGAATATTAGAAAAATATTAGAGAAACATTGGAAAAATTGTTATCTTTTTTATTTACTACTGGTGACAGATGAGTGGTGAGGTATAGAAAATTATTTCTCGATTCTTAACACTTATAACGAGTGGGCCTAGAATTTTTGCAATTGCTAAAAGTGTATACTAGCTTTTAAAAAAATTAGCGTCGATATCACGATAAAATTGTAATCAATATGTTTAGGTAGCCATTAAAGATCGGTAATTCTAGCGTTAAGGGAATATTAGAAAAATATTAGAGAAACATTGGAAAAATTGTTATCTTTTTTATTTACTACTGACCAAGATTTGTTTTACCTTGCCTTTTCTTCTGTATTCAAAAATTTGCTAATTATTATCGGTAAAATTTGTTTCGAAATTTGTCTATCACGTAGATCTCGCAGTGAAATTATTTTTCCATCGAATTATCGTTTAATGTACAGCGAGAAATTCTGTCGATTAGTTAAATTGATCCCAATTCGAGGTTTTCAATATTCAGGAGTATTGGCCCGAGTGGAAAAATTGCGCTCAATAAATATTCAATGTGACAACCGACGGTTGGAAATTGAGGATCGCGGTTGTATCGAATTAGAAATCAGTGTCGTATTATTGGTTGACGTTGCAAAACCGACAGTTATCGCGTAACCATTGGGTATTCAGGTGCCATTGTCCGTTCTTGGACGGTGGTTTCGTATGGATGAGGAACTTCACGGTTGATTTCTACGAGCTATGGTTTCTCGCGTGCTCTACCAATGCTCTTTGACGGAAAAACCGAGAAAATATCGAGATCGCGTGTAAACGACGACATAAAAGTTAGTAACCACCTGTGTGCTCCGAGGGTTAAGAAATTTCACTTGTTTCGTCTCGTTCTAGCTTGACGATTATACAGGTTGTCGCTCGAGCACCGCAAAATCGTTTCTACATCCTGAGCAATTTCCCAAGTGGAAAGTGCTCGGGCTGTTACGGTACCGTCTGCATCTACTCGCAATCGCGATCACAGGTTTTTTCCGCTCCTCTTACAATTTATTGCCATTTTATTCGGATTTATTCGACCTCGAAACGTGACGGATTTTTTCCATTCCGTCCAAGTCCACCGATTCGAAATTCGATCGAAATTACTCTTTTTAGTAATTAAATAAATCATTAATTGATATATCATGAAACTCGTTTTACGAGAAATATAATAATTTTAAATTAACACATTGAATTAACATTTAAGAGGTAAAAATGTCTTATTTTAGACTCTTTATGCTTTGCAATTGCTGAGAATTGCAGTGCAGTTGCTTTCCTAAAATTAATATTAATTTTTATTCTAATATGCTCTTTTATTTCCTTTCATATCGTATTTAGGTACTTCTATTAGTTTCTGTATTTAACCCTTTGCACTCGACAATTTTTTGGCCAGAGAAGAGTAGAAAATCAAAGATTCTCCATTAAAAAACTGAGGATACTTTTTTGAGCAGTAAAGAAAGAATTGTATAATAATAGAATTGTAGAATTATTTGATTTCGATACCTTGCACACTGTTACATTACATTAAATTTGATATATTAATTAATATCGATCTTCCAAATTTTATGAAATAGTGACTGAGGGTCACCTCTCGAGTGTAAAGGGTTAACTATACAATGTCAGTCGAAGCTTCCCTTTTTTACCCTTTTCCCATCAGCAAAAACCCATTTCTTTACATTAACTTTCTTTTCAAATCTGCACACTCAGAAACTCACACTACACCACACACGCCCTCTATCCAAGTCTGTATTTAGGTACTCATTAAAGATCAGTAGCTGTAGTATTAATAAAAGATTGCTCGATTTTTTCCATTTCGTCGATGTTCACCGATTGGAAATTTAATGGAAATTATTCTTTTTCGTAATTAAATAAATCATTAATTGATATATCATGAAACTCGTTTTATGAGAAATATGTTAATTTTGAATTAACACATTGAATTAACATTTAACACTAGAACTACCGATCTTTAATGGGTACTTAACTATAACGTGCACAGATTATAGTAATTTCAGCGGTACGATGAGTATGAGTGAATATATTTATTACAGTTCTTTCTTGATATCTATTGATACCAATTTTATTTTTGAAGCAGGTGTATGTGTTCGGTGATTGAAAAAAGGAGAATTCTAAGACCAATCATTTTGACTAGGTTGGTAGTTCTAGTCTTAAGAGGTAAAAATGTTTTATTTTAGACTCTTTATGCTTTGCAATTGCTGAGAATTGCAATACAGTTGCTTTTTCAAAATTAATACTGATTTTTATTCCAATATGCTCTTTCATTTCCTTCCATATCTTATTTAGGTACTCATTAAAGATCGGTGGCTGTGCTATTAATAAAAGATTGCTTGTTTCGATACTATTTAAAGCTTCCCGAAGAGGATTTTTCTTTTACCGTTAAAATGAATTATTGATTGAGATATTATGCCACTTGCCTCAAGGCAAACATCGTTGTCGTTTCGTATTAATATCGAAATCGTTGTTTTCGTGATGCAACCGCGTATTTTAATTACGATTTAACACGTCGTTAATATTCCTTGAATAAACAGCGTTACACATATGAATGTGCGATAAATAGAGCGTGTATCGTTGCTGTTGCATCAATGCTGAGTTTTCCTCAGAATTCCTCAGGTAAAATAATTAAACGATCTGTATCACGAAGCAGCACTTCTAACCAGGCTGCGCGAGAAATGAAATATTTTACATCGGATATTGCATAAATTATCGATGACTCATAATAAATATTTGCAATACTTTTAAAAAAGTAACGCGAGAAATTGAATAATTTACATGTCACGTGAACTATCAATAATACATTACATTACACAGTCTACAACAAACAGATCTGTAACGTGTAAATCTATTCGATAGACACGTCTAGAAAATCTCTAATTAATTTAAATTTAAAATTTCATTACAAATTTTCACGAGGCAGACGAGGATACCGAAGAGCTTCGTACCAAAACCGAGTGAAAGGAACATAAAATAGGAATAATACAGGGAACGATAAAATCGGTGTTACAGTTAAATACTGCGTCGAAACGATTATTCGATTATTCGCAGAAACGTACTAAATGGAATCCCATTTTAATTAAACCGCGAGATATCGACCTCGAGATGGAAGAAACGGCGAATGCAGTCTCTGGTTCTCGGTAGTGGAACGCAAAAACGTGACGTTTCGTTCTGAAATGGTAGAACTTTCTCGTACACCGAGTGGCAACGATCAAATGTAGCGCTGCGTGCAGATCCTGGCCTCTGAATGGGTAGTGGGAAGATGGAAGTTTATTTCAGCGAGCCTAGAATTGCGAAAACCAGAAGCTGGTCGGTAGCCGAGCCATTCCGGCTACCTTTCATTACGTTCACCGATATTCTAGAAAGTTGTCACTTGGACGAGTAAAGCGAGAACCCCCGTTTTGCCAGCCGGCAAACAGAAACGCTGCAAACGTCCAGGCTCGTCGGGGCCTGATGCAACTAACGTTTCTTGCACGATAATGGCTTCCTGCTGACCAATCGCCAATTAGGCTCTCGAAAGATCACGATCGTTTCCTACTCCTCATAACGCTTCATAACGCAACGATGATCCAATCTTCCAACGATCATTGCCTAATCCGAGACGACGTCGCTGGATGGCTCGAGGATCGAGATCGCAGTCTGCGCGATAACCGGAGAAAACGACCGAGTAGATCGGATGAAAACATTAATGGAAGCATCAAGATGCATCAAGATGGCCGTCCGATGCGTCGTCGTATCTACATCTCTAACGGGACACGCGATAAAAGCTTATTAAGAATCTATGAAACCCCAGTTTCATTCGTGGCCTCTGCTAATTGGAGCGCATCTCTGGTATCGATTAAACGTAATTAAAATCCAGTGGATAATCGCAACAGGAGATAATTGGCTGGTCCCTGCGTGCAAGCGTCTGTCAAGAGAGAGAATCCAAAGGAGGATCCACGGAGGCGACCGCGAAACGAAGACGAGTCGTCTCGAGCGTTCCTCGAGGCTTTGAAAGTTGTATAAATATCGCCATAGTAATCATCCGTTGATGCAACTCGTTTTCTTCCTGGTCGCGACACCGGGTCGCGAGTGAAAGCGAACTCTCTTCGTGTTATCGCGTTATAACCTCGCCGAGGAGGATGGAAATCGAACGCGACGAGAAGCTCGATTAACTACCACGATCCTCCGACTCTTGCGAAGAAGCACCGGTCGACCCGACGATCCTTGCTGTCTTTTTTGTCTTATCTAACCCGACGAGATTGGTATCTCATCCGAAACGGGATTCTGATGGACGTCGGGGATCACGATATTCGTGATTGGACAGAGATATTTCGTTTTAGAGAATATTAATGCCTTATAAACGGGATCTAACCTGAGAACTGCCTCGGGAGATTTTAACGACGACTTGAATTTTAATACGCGATTTCTCCAGTGAAGATTAATGGGACTCATGCATTCTTTTTGTAATGCTGATAGACTTTAAGAATCCCGGTGTAATAAAATGTACGGGTTCGTCGAATCGTGTACGTTGACGCTGTTGGTGTCTTTATGACACCGCGAGATTTATGAGATAGCCCGAGATATTTACGAGTTGAACGCCCGGTATTTTTATACGGAATTAACGATTAGTTCTACTTTGGATCTTCGTATCGAGGCTTGGCATTGCGGGCTGTAAAGATTGTCGGAGAAATCGTGATGTAGAGGAATGTTTTGTCGATGTGCAGGATACCATCGAGACAAAGGAAGTATCGCAGTCCTTGGCTGAACAAACACCACCGAAGAAGGAAGCGGAGCCAGACACCAAGGACGTGAAACTCCACAAGGAGGATGAGAACAATTCAAAGTCAGATAACGAAAGCGGCGACCATGACGACGATGACGACGACTACGATGACGACGAGTTCCCTCCTGTACACATTAAGCTGCCACTTCAATTCGATTTCGACGAAATTGCCGGCGTATGTTAATTGAAATTTAATTCACAAGCAGTCTTTATTCAATTTTCGTAAGGATTGATCATTTTTTTGTGGGTTATTTTATGGATTTTTTAGACCCTGATTCAAGAGGCACGCAGCAGAGTTTCTTGCGTGGTTGAGAGACGAAGGGCTGACCAAGTGATGGACGGTGCTAATAATAATAATATCGACAATGGTACTGATTCTCGCTACCAAAGACTGAGCGGAGAACGTGTGGCTATTTTGTGCGAATCTGGCAATCCTCATCAAGAGTATGTATGAATTTATGTATAAAATTCTTGAGGAGATGAATTAATTCGTAGATAAAGCAAATGAAAGAATATAAAAGGTTTTTAAAAGATGAAAATATTGAAAATTTGAAATTTTTTGATTTATTATCAGGCAACAGGATCAAGAAATGCTTACGCCAATCATCATTCCTTTGGGAACCGTCCAAGTACCAGTCCAGAATCAGGAACCAAATCCAAACTACTACCAGTACCAAGTGCACACTCAATATCAAGTTCCTGATATGCAACAGTTACCACTCAGCGATCCACGTGGACTTAATCATATTCCACCTGGCGTCCTTCCTCCTGAATTGCGAAATATCCCTCAAGTAATCATGGAGATGAGGCCTCCTCGTGTAGGTCCACAGGCACCCATGATGGGACCACAATCCCCCCCAATGGGCCCACAAGTTAGTATACATCCCAATCTATATCTTTAATTTAATGTTTCCACGCTTAGTTGTTACATATTTTTCTTTAGTTTCTGTTCATGATATTTCATATTAGATTAGATAGCTGTATCTGATGTATAAAATATTCACTTGTTTTCGAAATAAATAAAATCTAATAATT
Source organism: Eufriesea mexicana (assembly GCF_001483705.2). Lineage (NCBI taxonomy): Eukaryota > Metazoa > Arthropoda > Insecta > Hymenoptera > Apidae > Eufriesea > Eufriesea mexicana. The sequence continues at coordinate 459,105 of NW_016909828.1, forward strand.
TCACTCAGGTGGAGGTACGCCGAATTCCCATCGAGTTGCGTCATTTCCTGGCAAATCTTATGAGACGTATGCGACCACCAATGCCCCAGGAACCGCAACAAGTGCCCGTGATGTACCAACAAGTCGAGCAAACATCTGGAGGTTACGGTCAAGAACAAGGTCCAGCGATGATGCCTCCTCCAGCACCGCAGCCAGAAGCTCAGGTTCACGAGCAAAGGATTATTCCTCACGTGTTGATCCCACAAACCGAACAACGTCCACCTCAATTACCACCTCAAATGCCACCTCAAATGCCGCCTCAAATGCCACCTCAAATGCCACCTCAAATCCCGCCTCAAATCCCACCTCAAATGCCGCCTCAAATACAACCCCAAGTGCAGCCCCAGATGCAACCTCAGCCTCAAACTCAGCCACAGCCTCAACCACAGCCGCAGCCTCAGGTTACTGAGAGACAACATTCGCCCTTCCAAGGAATTCCATTCGAAATTCGAAGGATCATCCAACAAGTACCTTTAGAGATCAAGAATATCATTCAACATATCACTGGTGAGGTGAGACCAGTGCCTGTACAAGTACCTGAAGGTGCTCGCCGCGAGGTAAATTATTAGATCATAATATCTATGTCAATAGCAACAAAAAATATTATTGATAAAATTTCAATTTTCTTCTAATTAAATGAACATAAAAATAAAAATATGCTTCGTTTTATAACTAGTATTATTTTATTATCTTTGCTAATGTAAATAATATTGGAGGCAATATTATTCATTGGAGTGATTTTATCCATTTTTTAGAACGTACAAGAATTTAAACCGTTCCCGGAAGGAGCACAACCCATTCCTCTGGGACTTCCACTTCCGGTAGAGGTTCGAAATCTATTGGAGCATGGAAATATCGAGGGTCGTCAGCGACCGGATGGTTCCAGCGAACAACAGGAAGCTAAACCTTTCCCCGGACCGGAAGATGACAGCGAGGAAGAAAGGAACTTCCCTGTACCAGCAGAAATTCGTAACATAATTCATCAGGTAAATGCAGATTAATTAATTAAATAATGAAAAGATGCCTCTCAAAATTGCACGAGAAAGTTTTAACTAAGATTATACTTTTACCATTATTCCTCACAAAGCATTTTATTTTTTAATATCTGTTTAACATTTCTCTAATTAAATGATTAAAAACCGTAGTATGGAATTTAATTAGCTGATTAAGATTATAGGAATATTTTATTCTTAGCGGGTTATGTAACCCGAGTATCTTACATTTTTATTAAATAATCATATTCCGGTTTTCAATTAACTTTCACGTTATGAAATAATGTCCCATTTTAGGTATTTACGATAAGAAGTGATATATAAGAATAAATGAGAACCGCTGGACCAGCAATTTTTCACTAGAATAATATCTGGTAGCGTGGCCGAGCGGTCTAAGGCGTTGGTTTAAGGCACCAGTCTCTTCGGAGGCGTGGGTTCGAATCCCACCGCTGCCATATTTTTTTATTATAATTACTTTAATCTTATCTCTTCAAATTCTAAGACATTCTGTACTAATCATACCATCAGCTATTATGTTTAATTAAATTCTCAGCTTTGTTATGTACAATTAATTTTTAGGTCGTAGAAGGTAATGCTTTTCCAGTACCAAGATTTGCTATGTCGCTGAGACCTGTCGAATCTTTGGAGATACCTGTTGAGGCTCGTGCTGAAGTCTCCGATAGCCAAAGTTCCGAACAAGAATCAGAGCAGAGACAGCAGGAACAGCAACAAACGACTCACTTGATGATGCAACAGCAGCAACAACAGCAGCAAGCTCAACAGCAACAACAGGAGCAAGAAGAGGAAAGTCGCCCACACTGTGAGCAGATAGTATAATATTTATATTTTTCATATCTATATTTTTCCTTGTACTCATTTTACCAGGTTAAAATTTTAATTCCATTGATATCTCTTAAAAACAGAGGCAAGTTTAATTTTTTAAATTATTGAAATTATAAAATCATGTTGATCATACTCCAATTTTTAATCTCCAAATGTTAATTACAATTTATTGAATTTATTAGTTATAAGTGATAACAGAAATAATTCCTTATCCCTATTTAAGAAATGAAAGTTACATAGGTCATTGATCTCGTGAACATTTTCATTTATAATGAATACAACCATATAAAATATTCGCAATTTGTTTATAGACGTCCAGCCACGTTCAGTGCGTTCCATCCCAGAGGCATTCACCCATCGCCGTGAGAAACGTGTACGCCGTTGCGCTTGTGATTGCGCTTGTTAATTCCACTTGCAGCGCATCGGATCGAATGTCCCATCGTACCCGGTCAAAGATGCCCAAAAAAGAAGAAAAGCATCTCGGAACATGTTTGACGAGTTCCTGTAACCCGAAAAAACATTTTTCAGGCTATCACAGTACATGAACGTTTTCCTCCTTAAATTTCATATTTTTGTAAATTTTACTCAAGTAAACTGGACCAGGTACCTCACATCGTAGAAGATAATATGGGACGAGTGTCGCAGAGGTTAAGAGCGTTTCGTTAAGTTTGTAGTATTATATCGTTATAAAGCAACAACGCCACGGACATATTTTATTTAGGCTGTTCATAGTACGATGGAAGCAAATAAAATGGCAAAAATAAAGACAGTACGTGGCCCAGAAGACACTGTAGAGAGTAGAGATTTATATCAACAGGGATACACCTACAATTAGGGGGGAGGAAGATCTATTGTTTACGAGTGATATTCTTTCTAAACTAACACGTCTCCAATGGAGGAAAGGCATTAATTTTGTCATTACAGTTTCTTCTTCTAGTGATGTAACCACATACAGGGAGAAAATGGGAGATATGAATAAATCTGTGATCGTTTCGTTCATTATCATTGAAAAAGAAAAAAAAAGAGAAAGAAAGAAAGAAGAAACTAATAATATTCTTAAATATAATCAGAGACAAGTTTGTAACGTTTCATAACGATCCCTATGTATTATGTGGATTTGATCAAGAGACACGTCAAATTCTTTAATTCGTGATCAATATCGATTTTTTCGTTTGGTTACTTTTAATCGGTTGTTTGCTTGAAAGAGTGAAAATAAAGTTTGAAAATCCTTTCGTAAAATCCAATTTCCGGCTTCGACGTGTATATTATTACTCTTGTTCTGTATTTGCAGCCTCGTTTTTTTGAACATCACTTTTTACGTCTATCCTAAATTGTTTTAAGGTATGGATATTTTATTATTCTATATTTTCTGTATTACATACACACACACATATATATAAATATATATATATTTTTTTTCATGACAATTAATAAAGCGACAAGATTATTGGTTTAGACTCGATACTCTGTGAATGTGTCGTTTTATTTTTTTTAGATAGCTTTCTAGTTATCATCAAGGTTTAAGACATCTTAAAAAAGTATACACAATAAATATTTTTGATAAGAAGCTTTTAATGTAGACTTGTAGGATATAGCGTTTCATTGTAATATTGCGCCTGAATTAATAATACTAATAGATATTTTAATACTTTTATATTATTATTGGATATCAATTCTCATAAAGTATACGTTAATATTTTTTGTGTAGGATTTTTATATGATAGACAATCCTAGAATTTTTCTTGATAAAACTATGATATAAAAGAAAAAATTTCATGAGAACATCGATCAATTTCCAACCTTAATAAATCATAAAAATAACGATATTATTATTGTGTTTAAACATATTAGCGTAAGTTATTCGATGAATATCAGACCCTTTATATCTAACTTATTCAATAAAATATATTAAATCCATCAATGTTTATTAAAAAAGAATACAAATTTATCAAGTGCTAACTTTATAACTACGCTCCTGAACATGACATCATTCAGTAACTTATAATCGCAAATTCGAGCAGAGCATGCGTATAACCTCTCAGCTTGCAACGTTCGAGCAGTTTAGTGTGTGAGTTTAACGTTATTGCGTTATGATTTTTGTTCATAATATTGACAACAGTTTTTGAGTAAAGTTTGTATTGTTCTACATTATTCGAAACGAGGATACGGCGTGTCGTTGAAGGTGAGCATGGTTGGAAAACGTATTGTGTCGACGATCGTCATGACGTAGCACATTTTTAGATTTCATAATTCTATTTAGAAACAAAGTGTGATAGATTAATGAGTTTTAACAATAACAGAGCAAAGGACGAAGAGTTCTGATATCGTCAATCTAATCGGAGTCATCCGCTCGAAATGATGAATTTTGAAGAAGAAAAAGGATCCACGAGATCCTCGTCATCACGAAATATTTGTTGCTGTCTTGCAACAGCTAGATATAACAGTTCAAAGTAAATTTCCTAATTCGTGTTTGATTTTTACATGATCATGATTTCTCATCCGACATTCAATTTCATAATAAATTTTTTACAGATGTATATTAACCATATTAATTTTTTAGTGCATATAGATATTTTGTAGACGATCCAGTCTGAGTGTACTGTCAGCTGAAGTAGGCAGAAGATATGGATGAATTACAAAATCAAAATAGTCATGAACTGATCCACTGTAGATATGACAATAATAATAATAATAACAACAGGTTAATGGAATACCTTAATTTGGATAATCGTGTAGATGATCCACTCAGTAAGCGAAATTACAAAGGAAAATATGTTAGATATTTATTATAAATACTAACAAACATACACTTATGTAAATTTATAGGGGAGCCAGAAGTAACTATGAATTTAAATGAGGGTTCTGCACAAATACCGTATCATCCATTGGAAGATCCAGAAGAAGATTTATTTGACTACGAAGTCGATACTTCACTCCAAGAAACAAATACAGAATCAGAGGTAAATTGATAAATATAAATTACATAAATTAATTTATAATTTGTATTAATTATAAATTGATAAAATAATTTTTCTTTCTTTTAGTTTAACAATGCATATTGAGTTACATAATCTGCTTGTGCTATATTAATTTGAACATTGTATGTACTTTCTTAGGAGCAAGTAGTACCATCCAGTCAACTCAGTAATAGTTATAAATATCCTGATGAACTTACCATTTCTGATGATGAGGTAGATGAAGGCATATTTGAAGATGAACCAGCATCTAATTTAGTATTACCACATGACAATAATAGATATAATTCACAACCTCCGTGAATATTTACTTGACTGTAGTTGATGTGTTTGTAGAGAAGCACTCCGTGCTAATTTGCTACCAACATCTAATGTTATTCAGTTTTCCATCCATCAGCCAAGGTTACAGAATATATTTCAAAAAGTGTTGTGGTAGTAACATTAGAACAATGTTTGTTATTTTATATATATATATATGTGTATGTATATGTACGTACATATAAAAACAACATTCCAAATGGCTTTTTAATTTTGTAGCCATTGTAATATATATTTTTATCTTGTTTACATATATCGATGAATTATAATTTATAATTTTCCATTGATATTAATATGGAACTTAACATTTTATTATGAAAACAGAACTTTATAATAGAAGAGAAGATATATACATATATATAACTCAATTTAGTATTGCATAGTAAGTGTATTTTGAACACAATTATTCAACTGATTATAATTATTATTGTTTAAAAAATGATTAATAAAGGATTTGTTTTTAATGTAGATTATATAAATAAAATAGTAAAGTGATGTAATATCACAATACTCATCAATATTCAATAAATGAATATATGATTAAACCAATAATAATAAAGTTTTATTATTGTACTTTAACATTTTTATATCAATTCCATTGCACACAAGACTTTATTTAAAAATACTCTAATTTAAATTTAAAATAATGGGAAAAATAACTCAATTGAATATATATTTTGAATATATCTAATTATATATGATACATATGATCTTAATTACTGTATTGAATCGTAAATGGTATATTCTAATTAATTGAATATGTAATTAAAAAATGAACATATAAATAAAATTAAACATGACAAATTGTTAATTACAAATTAATTTGGTCACTTATATAATATATTAGCATTTTCAGTAATTGTCAAAACAGTTCAACAATGATTTACATGTTACATATATGTAACATTTTTATAGATAAAAATCTTTTATATGAAAAAATATTTTGTATAAAGTTATACTTAATCAAGTTTGACAAATATTACATTAATATTCACTCTGAATAAAGGATAGAGACTTTCACTTATTCGTAAAAGCAGAAGATACGTTCCGACCATAATTTTTATAAATTACAGTAATTATTCGGAACATATGATGCAATAACCAGGTCAGTAAAATTAAATGTGAATAATACAACTTATTCAACAACCGCAAGGTATCACAAATAATTTTCTTGTCACTAACAACCTTTACTTATGATCGAACTTGAATAAATAGTTCATAGAAAGCACTCGGTGTTGCGTTTCTTCAAAAGCAACTTTTTCTGTCATTCAACACGCGAACGAGCCTACACAATGTCCCACGCTAGAATTACTTTCGGACTCATGTTTGAAAGTGAAATTGAATCACGTCGAATCGAATTTCGAAGAGCTTCCGTGGAGTCGACAACCATAACGAAATCGTTTGTTTTCTCAACGTTAGATCGTATGCATTGCAATAATTTATGGAAATGGAAGAATCACGTTTGCATCAAAGAAAATGATATCTTCATGTGTATCTAATTGAGGAAAAAATGCTGGCAGAAAGAAAGAAGTTAAATACCGGAAACTAATGTTAGAAAATATATTTATTGAGAAAAATCTTGAAAAACCCAGAAATATAGAAAATAATTGCATAAATAATTCACTATATAGTATTCACTAGATACTAGTAATTTCTAACTGTACAGTACACAGCCTATAGTAAAGTTTGCCAATTTAATTTAGAATAACGACACAAGAGAAAAGTGGCTTTTATCTGAAGGGTGATTTTATTTGAGGGTATCTATTTAGTTATCTTAATGTGTATATTAATATTTAAAACTTGATAAATACATAACGTGCGAACATGCATACGAAATTTACGGCATATTGTTAATCTTTACGTGTTATAATATAACTATGCCTTGTGTGCGATTGATCGTATCTGTGCCCTCATTGTCTTCGATTAATTACCGTAAAATTCACATTTTTCTTTCGCTGTAATCCTACACCACGGTACACGATCAAAGAATGCGGAAGTAATTGTGAAATTTCATGTTAGTGCCATGCTGAAACAAGAGGAGCTGTCTTTGCAGTTTTGTGTTTTATGCAAAAATCGATGTTTAATTGTTAAAGAATTTCCATCGATTATCGCCGACATTTTGAAGGTATCGAAATATATGTACGTTGAAATTGCGTAATATAAGAGTCTAATACGTAGAAACTATTTTTACATACGTTTTTAAAACAACTTTAATTAAATTATGATTTAAATAAAAATTTATTCGATTAAATATTTGTGGTTAAATACGCATAATGTTCAACATCTCTTATTCATGCAAATAACGATTAGTTAGCAAAGTAACCTAGTCTGTGTCGAAATGCCAATTTAAATTGTAAATTATCTAACCAAAATCTTTCGGAAATTTTAGGACTCTTGAAAATGTACGAATACGATATTTAGTTACAAAGATTCTTGTGAAATTTATAAACATCAAAGCTTATATATTCGAAAGAAGTTTTGAAGTCAGCAATTTTCGCAAGTGCGATGCAACTGATAATTATCTCCAGTTGAAAAGAAGTTTGGAAAAGATGTAATGACATTCGCAAATGAAACGTATATGACATTTCGTCATCGTATCGTTCGAAATAAATGTAGGAAGTGTATTTCATCAGGTCGGTGTTCATCGTGCATTACGATCTCGGAAATCGTACAACACGATGTCTGGTGTAATTCAAGCTAGAGTCCAGTTTTGCTGGTACAGAAATACCGGGCGACAGTTTTGCAAGCAGTTTCGCGTTACACGTAAGGACGACAACTTTTCATTTGCGATTTGAAAAAAAAATTATAAGTCACACTCAGAATCGTTCTAATTATTACCATTCTATCATTGCCCCATTATTTTCTATTATAATACTCTTACGTTGCGTTTGAAATGAAGCTGCACTTTTCTCGCATCATTTTTATTACTTTCTCCGTTTACAAATTTTTTATTTTTTAATAGCTCATAATTTCACAGTTACAATACGATCAATGAAAAATCGATATATATAGGTAATCCATTTTTATTATTACTTCACACAATACTGTATTAATAGTTAATATTATTCAAAATTTAGAAATTTAATACTATTAAATTTCTTTCTTCGTTTAACCTAACCTATTATACGCTATTAAATATAAAAATTATATAATTTTCCAAATTGTCCTAAATTCCAATTCAATCGAATGAATTTTAATTTTAGATAATTTAGAAATTTCATTGTTCGTTTAACCTAACCTATTATACGCTATTAAATATAAAAATTATATTATTTTCCAAATTGTCCTAAATTCCAATTCAATGAATGAATTTTAATTTTAGATAATTTAGAAATTTCATTGTTCGTTTAACCTAACCTATTATACGCTATTAAATATAAAAATTATATTTTTTTCCAAATTGTCCTAAATTCCAATTCAATGAATGAATTTTAATTTTAGATTATTTAGAAATTTCATTGTTCGTTTAACCTAACCTATTATACGCTATTAAATATAAGAATTATATAATTTTTCAAATTGTCCTAAATTCCAATTCAATCGAGTGAATTATAAATTTAGACAATTTAGAAACTAGAAATTTATTTTTCTAAAATTAATTCAAAATTGCATCGCAGGAATTAAAAATGTAATTGCATTTTTATTATTACATTTTCAAACGCACGTAATTGTTTAATACTCTTATCATCGCCATACTAATCGGCATACTATATTCGTTTTAGTCTCGTTTCAGCCGACCTATTCCTAATCGCATTTTCCATCTTATGCAAATTTCACATTGTGCCTCCCCTGAATGACATAGAACGTTTTTCATTCACGAAACAGCGGAAGAACTTTTACCTCGCCCACGCGAGAAGATGAAATCATGTGAGCGTTGTTTATTCACCGAGGAACCAGCTATTCATCGTCCGTACACCATGCATACGAATAGCGAAAAAAATATGGCAGAGAGAGATAAATGTTGGAAATCGGGCGTTTTGAAAAGAGTAATCCAACCTGGAACCGGTCTTGGTTGACCTGGACGATTATTTCAAAATTTGGCTCTCTTCTTAGACTCGTAAAATGGATGCTTAGCAAAATGTCCTAGGATCGAAATGACCCATATCGAGGCAGAGTGCACTAAACGGTATATTTTATTAAGATTTATTTATCGTCTATCTGGTTTATGGTAATCTTAGCTTTGAAACTTAAGACCTTTATTTATTGCGAATAAGCCACGAGATTCAACCGATGGTAAAGGATAACCTGAAGATATGAATTATTATAAAATTTGGAAGGATATGGAATCATATATTCACGAGCCTGTACGTGAAAGTTACTATTTAATTTTTAATTATGTATAAAATCCGAGATGGGTTTTTATTCATAAATTCAGTTATACAAAGGACGATTGCATTAAAAAAGATTGAGAATCTGTAAATTTGTAAATCTTCAAGACACGAATTTCTTAAAATTTCAAGAATCTGAGAGGATATCCATCCAGTTGCAGAAAACATATGAACAATTCCTATGGAAATTAATGAAACTTAATTTTTAATATCAGAAGGAGGAATTAAAATGGTAATAGGTAAAAGGATAAATGGTAATAAACGAGATCTGTTGCAGTAAGCAGCTGAATAAAAATTCGTGAAGGAATTATGCGATTTCTTCCGTGTAGATAGAAGAATTATGTCTACACGAAAAATATCGTTTAAATATGCGAAAACGTGGTGGATCCTTTCAGCTTTCTCGTCACGTCGAGGCATCGATCACTATACATCAAAGTACCGACACGAAAGTACTTTCTGGCCGGGAACCAAAATCCACTTTCCATCCTCGATATTTATCTTTCTGAAATACTTATCTTTTTGCTTTCAGGTGATCGTATTAAATCGTCTGGAGCGTTACGCACACTGAAGGCGCGTTTTATGGTCATCACATGCTCACCTTTGGAAGAAGAGGAAGGCCAATGAACTCAGCTTTTGGACCTTTCTCCTGTGAAGTTACATATTTTCTCCAGGCAACGTTCGTTCGAGATTCGATGGTATCCTCCTTTTTTCCCTGCTGTGGACGAGTTTTGTGGCCTACTTAATTCCCGACGTTTTACTTCCGCCCAATTTCTTCCAATCTCATCTGTACACGTGAGTAATACTTATAAAATTCATTTGCATGTGTAACTGTATTTTTTTTTTTTAATTATAACTGTGATTTCTTTGCGTTGCTTCGTTGCAGTGTATTTTTATTTTTATTTAAAAAATTTCTTTCTCATTGTAATCGCTTCCTTCTTTAATTGAAATTGATTTCTATATTATTTTTCTTTTCACTGAAAATTTTGATTTTTTCCTTAATTAAGTATTATCCTTCTTCTTTTTCCTCCTTCATTGATCAGAATTTTAATTAACGCTTTTAATTTGGGCAACAACTTTGTAATTGTAATGTCCAAATTTCTTGCAGTTTATTGTTGGAAAAGGAAGAAGGAATTGCAGTTAATTGTACTCTGCTTCGAGCAACGAGCATTTGTTGCGTGTAAACTAGAATTAAGTCAACTTCTTGGAAAAGTATCGCAGTGCTAAACACTTAGATAATCACGAAGATCGTGACGATTGATGGATCTCAGCTGGAGACTAGAAAGTGCATCGAAGCTTAGTTCCTTTTTCTTCTTTTTGCTTCCATTTATCCACATATCGGATGTTTTCCGTATTGCTCCGAGACATTTGTTATTCGCGACACTGGTTGTAAACTTCAATGGTTATTGATTTTTTTGTGGCCTCGAGTGATTGATCGTTCAGCAATCCTCAATTTAACTGTCCATTCTGAAACCCTTCCGAAGATTAATGAACAAATCGAGTAACTCTCAAAAAACCAACGGAAAAAAGCAAACGGTACTCTCCCATCTAAATTAAGAATTAATTTCTAGGTAACCTTGTATTAACAACCGTTTAGAAAAGTCCAAATTACATTCTATCTAAAATTCGGAAGTTACAACAGATACAAATTGTACCCTGACTAAATTACGTCCCTAAATACCCCATATCTCGAGCTGGAGTTCTTCAATCATTTTCCTCGAATAAAAATTAAAAAATTCCGCAATTATACGACCAAAAGAACATCATCGTTCATCCACGCATTCACTAAACCAAACGCTTTCGATACTCGTCAGATCACCCGAAATCGAAAAAGTCTGTGACGGAGCAACGAAGAGGAACCAAAATCTGTCGTCAGCGTGGAGAGCTCTGAAAGTGGCCATCAAATTTTATTACGACGGTACGTGTAACAGCCTGAACGTGTCAATGGCATCTTCCGATTGCATAACTCACGTTAGAATGTTTGCCGGACGAATTTTACCTGTGACTGAGCGGCCAAAGATCTTCCTCGACTCCTCATACACACACGCACACGCATGCGAAGCGCCATAACGTACGTGTTCACAGAGATGTCAGACGGTAGTCCTGGTAGACGCACGTTCGATAACCCTAAGAGGTACCGTTGGCTAAACCGGAAGTGGAGAACACGGGTGTACAGTGTCAGTGCCACGAAATTGCTCGGGACCTTCGCCACGGAACGAGGGTCGACCGGTATGTGAGAATGCGTTCCCTCTTTTGTCAGCGCACGAAAAATGGCGACGGGAATGACACCCTGAAGTACGACCTCCGTCATTTCGCGAAAGTCCTCTTCCTTTTTCTCCTTTCTGAGAGCAGCCATCGAAACGGCAGATGGAAGAATTGTCGTGGCATGGCTTATTACGGGTCGATCTCGTCTGGGTCTATTGTCTTCCGTGTACAGACTCGTGGCGGCCTTTTCAAGGCATTGTAGTTGATTCATCAGGAATCGTAGCAACGATTCGAAGCATACAATGGTACTTCCTGATTTTTCTTGTCTTTCGTGTCGCGTACGCCTGTCTTTTTCTTTTCATCTGCACTCGTTTTATTGTTGCAGTCTGAGATTACTTAGAAGAACGTGTTATTGGATTATTGTAAGTTAATTTTGGTAGTCTGCGAATCAGTCTTGTTAGGACGATAGTTAGTTGTAGATGAGTTTGTCGGATTTGGTTTATTGTGCACGTTTATATATAGCATGAAAGAATGGAAACACGTATAATTGCCAAGATACTATCGTCCTTCTGCGACACTTACAGCATTTTTACTGTGAGGATTATAGTGGATAAGTGGCTGGGGTGTCCTTGGAATATTTCCCCATGTGAAAAGAAAGAGAAGAATGTTGGTTGTATAGAATATTAGTAGCTAGGTAGGAACGTGTTGCTTCTTATATTTCTAATGGATTTATTTATTGTGTACCTAGATAATCAATAACGGGATATATGTAAACTTGAATGTCGACGAATTTTTTCCACAAGTCTCAGGAACAGAGGGAAATGAAGAGTAACAGGCGAGGAAAGCTACCTATCTTCAACATTCCTGGATCTCTCATCGACTATTAATTAAGAATCCACAATCTCTACGAGCTGACAACGACCATAACTGCTCTAAGCACTAGCTGTAACGAAAGGCGCCAGGATGAAAGTTTTCGGCTTTGGAAAGACAAGATTAATATTATTGCGACTGAAGTACTCGATGGAAACGAATACACGCAAGCAACTATGTTCCCACTTCAAAGTCGCCATTATTCCACAATCAGCTGTACGGTTTCAATGCGAACGAACTGTAAAAGACATTCTGAAAAGAGGCATTTTGACATTGCCAGGTAATTAACATTGCTAGTTAATTGGCAGCTATTAGGCAAACTCGTGAGCCTCTGACCCTGTCCAGTTCCGTAGGATCGTTTAGAGAAACGACGGAAATGTCGCGAAGTGTGTCGATTTTTCAGAAAATCCTCATAGGTTCCAAGGTTCTCGTAAAAGTCAAGGCCAGCCGGTCGTAAACCGCAAGCATCATTTTATGCGGCTTACGTTATGCGCCTGTCCGCGTACTTATACAGAACGCCGTTGAGGAGAAAGCGAACAACGAGCAACCAGTTTATGAAAATTACCATTGGATGGTCGCCTTTCACGTGCGAACACGCACCGAACTTGAAAACGTTTAATCGTCATTAGACGAAGAAGGCGCGACAATGAGGCCGACCCTCCTTTATGGACGCTACTTACATGCAATTAGGCGCGATTTATGATTATGCCTAGCGGTTTCTATCGTTCGCTTTTCAACGTTCATAAGACCATTGTTTGTAAATCTAATCGCGATCGTGTCGTTACGAGATTACACCGCGAAAGTGGAGCTTTCGTGCTTCTAGCTTTGGATTGGGTGTCATTGCACTGGGTGTCCCGTTAGGAGTGGAACACCCAAGTGGTGCTTTTGTATTATGTTACTGGATCTACCAAATTTGTCGAAACGATTAGCTGTGGAATTTCTTCCCTATACATGTTACAAATTTTGAGCTTATTTTAACCAAATTAGTATTCATTTTTATCGTCATAGATATGTTAATTATATGTATTTATTTATTTATCTTCATCGTATCTTGTTAATTAGCGTTACTTATATGTATTATTGTATTTTGTTACTAGGTATCAGTTTCAGAATATTTGTTTTTGTAGTGGTCCACAATATGTAGCTTATTTTTGTAAAATTAATGTTAATTTTTATTGTGACAGAAGAGTGATTATTGTATCTGTTTAATCATCCTTATTAATGTGGATTATACTTACTGTTAGGTACATGATATAGGTTGGTAGTTATGGTTATGTTGAGGAAACTTGTAATAGGTAAAATTGAAGTAAAAACCATTGATTTCATGCAGGATTATTTTAATTCTCCGAAATTGAAGTTTTTGTCTTTTACTTTGTATTCCAGGAAAGTAATAATGAATTCTTGTTGCATAAGTAGGGAGTAAAAATTAGTTTTGTTTTTCCTCATGATGTTTTTATTGTCTTCCATAAGTTTCTTATTCAAATGAGCTCTTATTCGGGTCATCTTTTCCCCGGGTGAGCTCATAAAACCTTGTAGTCAATTTGTTAGCATAACATAGACAGTAAGTTCACGTAGCATCCTAACACTGTCTTGAAATTTGATTAACTTTTTGCTGTTCAAACTCACCTCAAGGCTGCAACTCATGCTTCGACGCATTTTAATATCCTTTATGAAATGCAATAGAAGGATATGCTTGTTCATCAGGAAAATTATCATTATAACTGCCTTTAAAAAATTAAAAGCAGGTAATAGGTTAAAGCAATTTACCTACCACGCTGATGCTTTTTTTGAAGGTATTTGGATGACGTATTAAATATTTTCTGTAGTGGTGTCGTTGAAGGTGAGCGAGATATTATGGTGTTCCCTTTTTGGTGGTTCACGTTATGTAACATTGTGAAAGTGAAAAAAGGGAAAGTGTTTCGCCAACAGAAAATTTTACCGAAGGTCCCCTTGACTGAATGTATTATTATCGAATCTTTTGCAATTTTTATAATCCATTTATTATTATTTTCAAGTCTTCCGAATTTATTCGAATCTTCAATTCTTTTACCTAAATTTCTGCATTTTCTAAAATACAGAAAAATATCGAGGATTTGTTTGATAATATCTTGCAGGGATTAAAAATGACAAGATTGGAAGAATTTTCAATCGAATTTGATCTAGAATTGGGTAAAGATCTAGGATAGGATTAATGAAAAGACGACGCAAATTTTCTAATTCTTGTACTCGTTTATTTTTCTCTAAATAAACGATCTTCGTATTCCAATAAAGAAATCCATATCACACGTGCTATCGGTTATAGACATTTAAAGCAATACAAGATTACAAACTTGATTAACGTAGATACCAGAAATCGGAGATACTCAGGAAAGCATTCAAAACTACCGAGTCTGAGAGACACCTAATACTGAAAGCAGAGTCACGAAAAGATCCTTTTATTCAAGTACAAATATACCCTAAGCTCATTAATTCCATATTAAGCGTACATAAATCATAAAAAGGAGATAAATGAATGCACGAGTCGTTAAACCTCTTCATCCATCCGATTAAATATCCTCGAACACTCCACCCTGCAGTTCTTTCAGTTGATTGTTATAAATGTACAGGAAGTTCCCTCTGGTCAGACTTAGTCCGTAAAGGGCGCCATTTTGTAGCTTCTGAAGTGGATTCTTCGAGATGTCCAAGATGTTCAAGCTACCCAAATTCTTGCAGGAGCCTTTGGATATCTGGGTAATCAGATTCTCGTTCAACCAGAGACGTTTCAATTGAGGTAGTCCCTCGTAACTGTCACCATCGATGGTCGTCAGAGTGTTATTGTTCAAATGCAAATCTCTGAGAGTAGGCAACTCGAATGTTCCCTTCGGAATGCTCGAGATTTTGTTCCCTGTCAGAGACAACGTGAATCTGGGAACATTGACGAAGCTTGCCTCCTGCAGACTGTTTATCTCGTTAAAATCTATATGAAGGAAGTCTAAAGTTTGCGGTAGATCGGAGAACGTGTCTGACGTGATCTTCTCGAATTTGTTCCAGGCTAAGTTCAGATCCTTGAGGCTCTCCAGTTCCGAGAACGTTCCCTTCTTCAGCTCTGCCAACGAATTTCGATGGAGATACAGCGTAGTCAGTTGCTTCAGATCGTTGAACGCCTGACGTTCGATCTCTGTCAGACTATTCCTGGTTATAATCAACACTTGAAGGGAATCCAATCCTTTGAAGACGTTCTCCTGCAATTTGGTGATCTTATTGTTAGCCAGGTTTAGGTAAACCAGGCGAGACAGTTTCGAAAAGGCTCCGTCAGAGATGGAAGAGATCTGGTTGCCTGCTAACACCAGCTCTGTCAAAGATTTAGGCAAGCTGGACACAAAGGAGAGATTGTCCAGTTGGTTTCCATTAATGAACAGTGCAGTCAGATTCGTTTTGGCTAAAGCATCGTCCTCGACGTTCTCTATCAGATTGTTCCTGAGATTCAACATCCTCAGGTACCTATTCTCGATCACCTGGTTATGGATACCCCTGATTCTGTTGCCCATCAGGTTCACGTAGATGAGATCTTCTGGCAGATCGTTTAGCAGTTCCTTCGTGATCTCTGTGATTTCGTTGTTTGCCAGGTCTAACGAGATAATTGGGAAGTATTGCGACTGGTACCACTTCTCATGGAATCCCTTGATGTTCAATCCTCGAAGGCTGATGGATTTCTCCTTCTCGTTCACGGGTATCTCCGCGCAGTTACTATTCGCTGCTATCTTCCCTTCGAGTGGTTCCATCGACACGATTATGTTATTCGTCATGCACAGCTTCAGTTTCATACCTTTCGGTATCTCTTTCCTCGTGATTGGCGAACAATCCTTCAAGGTATTGTCCTCTTTCTCTTGCTCCGCATTCAATTCCTTCTCCGTGCTATCGTCCATTTGCTCGACATCTGCCTCGGCTTTCATCTTCTCCAAATTCTTCAATTCCTCCTCGTCTTTTAGGAACGAGTTGGTGAAGGTGCCCGTGCTAATGCTCCAGAACACGTTACCATCGGTCAGTATGGTAGTGTCCTTTGTCAGGCCGAACAAGTGACCTCTGCGAAGGTGCATCACAGGATTGCAGGAGATGTTTAACACTCGAAGCTTCTCCAAACGGACGAACAGGTACTCCAGGCTATTCAGTTTGTTCTCGGCTAACGACAGGTACTCTAAATTCGTTAGGTTGGAGAACATGAACTCCGGAAGGGATTCGAGGGAGTTGTTGGCCAGGTTCAGGGACTTTAAGGAAGACACGTTGTCCAGAGCATTCTTTTCTATACGTCGAATCCCTAAGCCGGATAGATCCAGCTCGGTGATAGGCGTGTTACGGAATTGGATTTTCTTCAGAGTTCCATTCTCGAGATCCAGGATGTAGTTGTCCCGAGTTGACTTAAGTGGAACGGCTGCCACTAAGGGCAGGAATAGTAAAGGGAACAACATCGTAATCACCTGGAAAAAGCAAAGAAATTTTATAGTTTATTCACTTTAGTTTCATTACATTCCATGATACTGTTACTATCTTTTTTATTTAAGAATGGGATATAGTAAATGATAGAATTAGGATGATAGAATAAGAATTTGTGAACATTATTTTTCAAAAGAATTGTTCTCTTTTGAGTAAAATAAGGTGATAAAATAATTTGGCGTAATATGAAGCGAGGAATAGTATAAGGTAGAGTCTTCTAGAATTTTAATTTCATTTTACATTTCGTCACACGATTGCTAATTGTGAAATGGAAAAGCTTGATAATTAGCACCCTCGTGCCATCCACACAAGCAGAACGTCTTGCTGAATGTTCATAGGACAAATTGCAAGAGTTAGACAAAGTTGGAAGCAAGAAAATTAGACATTTGCAAAATTTAAATTTACAATATAATTTACGCGTTATTGACAAAATCTTCATGACCAAATCTTATTTCTCTGCAATTCCACTTTCCTTTCGTGAAAACGGGAAAATTATTTCACACGTTTGCGACTCATTTGCACCAGTGTGCGAAATATCTTTCCGCTGGTGTACCGGTGTTATTATCGCACTGCATAAATTTATGGTGCACGTTTCCATTGAAAAGGAGAAGGGAGATAACAGTCAACACGTTTCGAAATTTGAAAAATGACGCTTCTTTTTGAACGGTTTTATGGATTCGCTAGGCACATCGGGATTATCAAAATTATCATAAACCTTCTTTTGCATCTTATACAGTGGAAGAAAACTTGCATCACAGATGCCATAACCGGTTTTACCACCTCTTGAAATCGAAGTTACGAAGATCCGTTTATTTGTCTTCAGCATCTTTCCTTTTTAATGATTAGGATAGCTTTGATACAAGATAGGACGCTGGCGTCTGACAAGTAATTCCGAGGTTTAGAGGCAAGTTAAGTCGAAGGGCGACATAAAGTTGAAGTTGTACAAATTTTTTGTGAATATTAAACGTATTAAAATTTTCCAACGATGGATCTTCTTCTTATTGACAACTTTTGAAGTCGATATTTTACGGTCTGACGTTATCTTCTTAATTTTAATGAAAGCAACGATACCTTTATATATATATTCGAAGATAGAAAGGTTGGTTACATATCTTCTTTCAGATCTCTACCTTGATTTTTCATAGCTTTGCTAGTCGTATCTATTTTTATATTTAATTCCATACCATTGGAAATATTACTTGATAATGCTACCAAAAATTAAAAGACGTCTCTATGATTTTTAACAATCTCGGAAGGCTGAAAGTCCAGGTCGTTGAACTCTTAAGAATTAGCTATGAACGGTTCTAAAGCACTTCATCTGAAAACTTGAAACTATCTTTGAAAAATCTTCGTCCCTCGATTTGCTCTTCTCTTCCACCAGAATAAATACAGCGATACCAAAATGGCGGCTTCTACGTAACCACAGAGTTCTCACAGTAAATACTTATAAGAGACACCGAATGCAACATAAGTATATAATCAAAACATTCTATGAAGCGATTACTATAATAATTGGAACAAAATAATTAATATACCTTATCCTGTAAATACATGCCATAGGAGAAGCTACGTACGAAGCAAAATGGAGAAGGAAAAATAAAGTGTTCAGCCTTCGTCGATTAAAAGTATGGATTAATTAAGATTTTCCAAGAAACGAGCATACATCGGACACCTAAACACCTAACGGATACCACTCGGAGCTAATAATACGTATGTACGACAGCAGAATGAATTATCAAGCACAAGACCGATGTTTGGAGGAAAAGAACACAGGGATAAGCTTACCTTCTATCGGCGATCTATCGAAATTCTGGAAACCACAGTAGATCTGCTGACCGAAAAGGACTGTCCTGTCTGTCTACTCCCTGGACGTAGATACACTCGCAACAGGATTCCTTGGGACACGGCAATCGCGAAAACAGGTCTTGCAAGCTTTTATACCCCGTGGATTTTGCGTGTGTTCGAGGGTTCCATAGATCCGTGCACGCACACACGTCGCTGTGCGTATGACGATTGAACAGTTCGAGTGGGAGGCGACGCTGAAGAAGACAAAAAGAGGAATGTACGTTCATGGAACTTCGTTAAAACTGGCCGTGGTAGCTATTAGAGGCGAAATCTCGTCACGTATCGACTGTCAGGGAACAGGAAGAGGAGTCGACTGAAGCTAGACACCGCGACCTTCCTTGAATCGACCGGAGTCTATTATTAATTCGATCTATTCGAGGAACCGTGGCTCCTCTGGCTTTCACGAACCATTCGATCAGCTGTCTCCGTCCACTTTTCGTCGCTTTTCTGGTGATTTTCCATCGAGCGTTGTTCCACGATAGAGTGGAATAAGGTGGAGAACGGAGATTGGATCTGTGGTGATCCACTGATTAGATCAAGTAGTTAAGACTTGGATTTTGGGTCTGGCTTTCTTCTTCGTTTTGCGATTTCTTCTGGAGATAATTTCCAAGGATATTTTCACGAGAGAACTATATAAGAGATTTAATGACAGCAATGTAAAATAGTCTAATTATGGAATTACTGTGAAATTAATTTTATAAAAATTGGAAGGTTCAGAAAGGAGACTTCAAAGATTGAGAAAGAATTTGTACAATGTACGATATTTAAATAACATAATTGAGGATACACGTAGAATTTTAAGCGTGAACAAATTAAATTAACAAGGAGTAAGAATAATTAATGGATAAGGGAAACGATACATCGAGAAAAGGCTCTAAGTGTATAAAGTCCCATAACACTCACTGGAAGGAATAAATAATTTGTATTGCCTTGTAGGAATACCAAATAAGCTCAAGTTACTCGTCTATAAGCATAGTTGAATGACAACAAGAGTGAAGATGTATGTGATGAACTGGGAGAAAAGGAATGAATGGAGTATTTGAAAATATATACACCTTGAATCATGATTCACACGTGTGGATATTGTATTCATATAAAATGTACTATCAGCATAGTATACTAAACTGTTAGCATCTTACTATTACTTTTATCCGTATCAGTGGTAAGTCTCATATAATTATGACTTAAATAATTCAAAATTCTTGGGCTTACATTTCTGACACTATATAATCCACTCCACAGAAGTGTCAAAACACATGATAAATAGGAAAGTAATAATATAAAACATCTTCATGCAAGAATGTTAAAACCCAATTGAAAAATCATCCATGAAGGAATAAAAAGGACACCAGAAAGATTAGTATGTTTCTAATTTGGAAACTGCTGTGAACAGGTAGCTCACCTAAAGGAAAGGTGTCCATGGTCCAAAACTATGTTTATAATCGACACTATAGTTTTCAGTTTAGTAAGAAAATGGTTCGAACAGAAAGTGAAGATCATAAATATTTAAGCCACCCGTGGAAACGTTTAGAATACAGATGCGTTTAAAGTTCGCCGAGAGATACGTGCGCAGGAGGATACCATGCGTGGCGAGCTCCTTTTGCTCTTTTATCGATGTTTGTTTGTGGTCGTTACGTGGAGCGATTCGATAAACGAGCCTTCCGATGTCTAAAATTGTTCGTTGTAAATATGTGCTTTTCCAGCGCGTTACACGTTCCCTCGAATTCTATCGTGGCTAAAGCAAACTACGTTGTGTGGATCTTGACGCTGTGCAAAGAGCCATTTTTCGTGGGCAATTCGAAACGAGTAGTAGAGCGAAATATTGAGCGTAGAAAAATTACTCTGTACTCTGCGAAAAATATTTTCAATCAGCTTTGAAAAATTATCAAAATTTCAATGGCATAGGCATTTCTCTAGAAATCTTTTAATTCGTTACTAATATCGGTACAGTGCAAAGGGCCATTTTTCTCGAGCAGCAAAGTAAAATGTTAAGTTTATAGCGAGATTCTGCGAATATTATTAGATTATCTCTGAAATTATCTGTAAAATTATTTGCGAAAATTGTAAAAATTTCAGTCGAGTGTATATTTCTCCTAGATATTCCTCGTTATCGTTAATAGCTAATTAACAGAGGAGGACGTAATGTGAGGTTTAAATTGCGTGACTGCTGAATAGGAGTAAAAGAAAGGGTCGAAACTTTGAAAGCTGCGAAACTGCTCGATAAAAGTTCACTCGCAGTGGAATTTCGCGAATGACCACTTCCTGATCAATCAGTGCTTCCGGTCGACAAGATGCAGTGGTCTTTCTTATTGCAAACTTCGGAGCGAAAAGTACTCTGTATTCGCAACGATGTCAATGACTTCTCTTCATCTTTCGAGCGTATTGATCCAGTACTTGTTGCTATTCTTGGGACTCCATTGGAATATAAATCATATCTTCTCTGTCTTCGGAGACTCGTCTAACTTTCCGAGTCGTTCAACTATCGATCTAAAAACTTTCCTGTCCATGCAGATTCATTTAATTTCACAGTATACGGGTAATGAAATGAATTTAATTTCGAGAGTTTGGAATTATTCCTCGATTTTGGTAATACAGTGTTGTATTATTGGTATTATTTGTTATTACTCCCCTCTGGTATTATTGGTTGATTTTTAAAGTTGAGATGGTCCTAAAATATTTGTGATAGGATATTTAGGTATAGTTTGTAATAGCACGATATAGAGAGCGAAAATAGACAAGGATAATTTAATAGCTGCAACGTTTTCTCAGTTTCACTTTATTAATTTATTTATTTATTGAACCGGTCATTGCTCTTGGCGTACATTATATGTACATACATTACATCTGTATCAATTATATAGGTTTGACGCTCTTAAAGCTCTAATTGCACTTCTAACGGTGTCGGTTGAATTAACATATGCACCTTATTGACAGTTATTCTATTCATAATCTCTCGGGTAGTATCGCAGAAGAAACCATAAACGATACTTTATCGCGTGAAACTAGTTTTATTTTCGTTCAGATTGCTACTGAATATGGAAGATGTGCCTATAAATAAAGGACGGTGAATAGAGATTGCATAAAAATTTATATAAGAATAATAAGAAATATTCATATATTCAAAAACTAATCATGTGAGCTCGACAATAGTAAGAAAATTCTTACAATGGAAACGCTGACATGAACTTGGCATAGCCCGTTCATGCTGGTCATAAATCAAAAAGGATCTACAGTAATGACAACAACAACAACTCCAGCCTCAACACCAGCCTCAACACCAGCCTCAACCTCAGCCCCAACCGCAGCCACAACACCAGCCGCAACCGCAACCTCCGCCCCAACCTCAGCCTCAACCTCAGCGTCAACCTCAACCGCAACCCCAACCGCAGCCCCAACGGCAGCCGCAACCACAGCCGCAACCCCAGCCGCAACCACAACCTCAACCTCACAACGACAACGACAACGACAACAACAATAAAAAATAGGTTTGCATAAATAAAAGGCAATAAGTAGGCACCTTTTGTGACACCTGCGAAGGAATTTAAAACTTAAATTAATTTAATTTAAAAAATGTAATCATATTGTTCAATACCAAGCAACAACAGCAACAGCAATATTAATAATAGTAATATAAAATAGGTTTGCATAAATGAAAGGCAAGTCGACGCTTTGTGAGACAATTGCAAAGGAATTTAAAATTTAAATTAATTTAATTTCAAAGATGTAATCATATTGTTTAGTATCGAATTAATTTTGGTGTGAAGTATTATTTAACAAATTTGATAGTGATCATGTAGTTATCATTGGAGATAAATGCCATCCAAAGGAAAAGCCCAGTGCCGATTTGCAGGAACTAACGTAACGGTTGACGTGTTAAAAATGAAGTCCCAGCACCGTAAATACGCTGGAGTGGTTCAAGACATCTTTATTTGAAATACCATGGTCGATTGTAAAAGTAAAAGCATAAGATCATTATCTGTGTCTAACAGGTACGTTCATGGAAACGAAGTCGAACGTGCCAAGGAACCCCGTACGTTTTCAGTTTTATGTGGCACGTTTAATTGAACCACTCCGATATGTTTATAGTTTGATTAGGAATAAAAACACCATAGGAACGCGTCGTTAAATGGAATCAGGTTATTATACAGTTTTACTAGTATATTACCAATAAGTTAGCTTTTGCATTTTTTGCAATCAGTTTCATGGTTAAAAAATGGCAAGCGAGTCTCAACGGTGTTTCAAACTTACGTGTATAGCTTCCTTTGCAGCGTTTGAAGGGTCAAAAATAAAATTCGGTATTAATAATTTCCACGTTAAGGTATCCATATCGACGATTTTTAACTTATAAATGTTGACCCGTTTGATTTTACAATCATTACTATTGTTGTGTCCAGAGATCCAAAGATTTTGGATCGCAGGCCTAAGTGGTCTAAATCTCGTGAATCTAGCTTAAAACTTCTTCGATATATCCAATTCTCTAACTCGAGTTTCTTCGAATGTTCTTTAAACCTGACGCAATATTTAATCACTCTTCAATTAAAATAATTTATTTAAACCAATCAGTTGTCGAACTTGTCGATCATATATAGATCTATAAATAATTTAAATATCTCCAAATTTAGGAGATTTTGTAGTTACCCTTAACATATAGTTAAACTCCATTAAAAGAAGTCTTAGAAGTGTTCTGAAATTCCAAATTTGTCCTTCGTACTCATTTATTCCGATCAATTCGATGAATTAGATACTCCGTGTTTGAATTATTACATGTATAATTAATACCGGATAACCCCTGACTTTCTGGTAGATCCTTAATCCAATTGAAACGTTCGCATGTTGGTTCTACGAAGAACAACTTTGTGTATACAGTGTTCTAATCTGTAAATGTGGGTACTTGATTGAAATTTCGGATCTATTAGTAAGCGATAACTTAGTGGGTACAAGCTTGAACGTGATTGATCAGCACTGGGTGAAATTTGCTTTACACCTGTGAGGCTGTTTAAGTTCCTGAAACACCATGAAACCACGATGGAATGGCTTACAGTGTAACAGAACAATTTTAATAATGATAATAACAATAATAATACTTAATCAATGGACAGAAGTCCTTTGGTATACAATAAAAATAGTAAAATGAAGTATACAGTAACAACGTAGTAGTATAGTAACGCAGAAAATAATGGAATAAGAAATAATGAAATTTTACAGAAAATAAAAATCAATTTTTATAATTACAACAATTCAAACTGAGAAAGTGACAATGTTTGGAAGAAAGGCCAAGTATACCTAGCATTTAGAAAAATAATTACGCCTGTTACTCACATGGCGCTCAGTATGTAATAATAATAATAATAATACTTTATTAACGGACAGAAATCCTTTGATACACAATAAAAATAATAAAATGAAGTATACAGTAACAACGTAGTAATATAGGAGCACAGAAAGCAATGGAATAAGGAATGGTTCAATTTTACAGAAAATAAAAATCAGTTTGCATAATTGCAGCAAAACAAACTGAGAAAGTGGCAATGTTTGAAAGAGAGACAAGTGTACTTAGCATTTAGAAAAATAATTACGCCTGTTGCCCACATGGCACTGAGCATGGCCAGAGTTCCATGACCTAGGTCGATCCTGTGGGACCCGCTTGTTGGAGATAAAGCGAACTACAGACAATCCTAATCTTGCATGGCAACGTAGCAAAAGTAGTCAAGAACGACTGAGAATTACCTTGATTTAAATTCGCCTATTCTTTAATACCTAAACAATTTTTTACCAGATTCTGTTACATTCTAAGCAATATATCAATAGAGAGACTTTGACAAACTCGTTGCTCACGTACTCGGAAGTGCTGCACAGAATTCGAGGGAAAGATAGAGGAAGATAGAGGAAGCTGGACAGTAGTGTGACCAAGATCGTGTTTCTCCTGTGAGAAATCATGTTATTCCTGTTATACTCCCTGATAAGACGCGCTCGTTATTCAAACAGTGGTTACCAGTGATGACTCCTCATTACCAGACAGGTGATGGAATTTTCCCGTTACAAGCTCCCATGTGACTTACATGTCGATAAATAACTTTCATGCAACAGCCACTCCTATGTCATGAAGCTTCTCCTGTACTTTCACACGGATTGCCATGAAAGCTTTCTAAAATCCCATAACTTTCAATCTGCCGTCTCTTTTAACCTCTCATCCAAACTGTCATCGTGACATCCCAATCTTCCAATCTCTAATATATTAAATGATCTTCGAAATGCTCCACCGTGACACTAACGTGTCGTTGTCATTGCACATTGCAGGAGTAAAGGTCCACTGTAATTTCGCCTTTATTAGATCAAGCTGTCAATGTAGCTTACAGATAACGACTCTCGTGTACTTCGATCATGAAACGTTCTTCATTATGATACTATCGTTATTTTCATCGTATTAAGAAACAAATCCCAAGGCTATTTCGTTTTTGCTCTACCAAGTTGCTAAACCATACGTAACAATTTACAATTGACAGCGTTTAGAACAATTTATAATGAAACGCTGTCAAAAATATCTCACCGCTGTATTATAATGTCACAGTATTATAGTGTTAATGTATCACGTAATATAGACTTGGAAATTCGTTTTTATCTGGTTCACGACCAGGGCAAACAGGGAAGAAGATAAATTCCTGGCGAATCCATCCGGCCAGCATCGTACACGTATCGCGAAACACGTTGATCCTAGAATTCTCTGCTGGTTTCCAAGCGCACGTGTTAAAGTGGCCAGCCCAAAGCTACACACGAAGCCAGGAAAAAGTATGAAATCGTATCTGCTTAAAGAACGAGCCACCGACACCTCCCTACTGGCGCGTATCCAGTGATTTGACTTGGTTCGACGAAGCATCCTCCAAGGCACTCCGTCCGGCTGCAGATAAATTCTTGGACGGCAGGCGGTATTTCTACGACCAATTTGAAATGTTCGTGACCAGGCAGGAGGGACGGTGGAGTCCTATCTGCCTCGGGGTCGACGTACTTCCGGAACTGAAAAAATCCACGTCGCGGAGGTGAGAACCACTGGATTCCAGCTGGATCGCGGTTATTACGCTGGTACAAGGGTACGCAAAAGCTTGGCTAAGGCCTCGTCGCTCTCTCACGGTGGTGTACCACGGTGTGTATATGGCGTATGAAGGGAAAAAAGCTATGCCCGATACCTTTAGACGGCGTCGAGTTAATTAAGTTTGCGCGTACGCCGCTCGAGATCGGACGCGGCGCATCGGAACATCGCCGAAGGGCTTCGAATACCGAAAGGATCCGTGAATTATCTTCCGCGAGCGATCGTTCCTCGTTTTTCTTACGCGGGATGCCCGTGAGAATCGCTTTATAATCAGAATGAATGAATCGCAAGCGTTTCGATGCAGCCGCGCAAGCGGATTTACGCGAGAGTTCGGTTGCCCCGGGTGTTACGTCGCCTGTGCTCCTCGGTGATCGTTGAATGCAGCCTTTTTTCCGGGTAGACAGATGCATTTCTCTCGCGTGCCAGTTAGTAAATTAAGAGTTTTAACAGGAATTTAAGAGGGAGGAAGATGCTCGGCCGTGTGTTTACATTTTTCCGCCGTGGGATGCAACAGCTGTTGCAAGGAGCTCTCGTGTTGGGTGCTAGCGTCTCCTCGGCTAACAGAAGTGGCTACGGTATCATGAGAAGAACCGACTGCATCGTACAATAGAATGATCGAAACTTAGGAAGATATAATTCGAAAGAATTCTCATACGATATTAAGGTGCTGATTGATTAACCGATTCATTAAAGGTGGACTGAACAATTAGTAGAATTTTCATTAAAGTACATGAAGGTTTTATTTTCTAATTCAAGTAGCAGTAGGTCAATGAAAATAAAAACGAATAAATTTCTTATAACATATCTGTATGTCACGATACAATGTACAGTAACTTCGTATAGTCCTCACAGGGGTTTGTTAGGAGCTTGTATACTAACTTCTATAATTTTTTACATCTGTACATCACGACACAGTATAGTAACTTTATATAGTCCCCACAGGGGTTTGTTAGGGGCTTGTATACTAACTTCTATAATTTTTTACATCTGTACATCACGACACAGTATATAGTAACTTTATATAGTCCCCACAGGGGTTTGTTAGGGATTTGTATTGTAACTTCTATAATTTTTCGTATCTGTATGTCACGACACAGTGTATAGTAACTTTATATAGTCCCTACAGGGGTTTGTTAGGGGTTTGTTTAGTAACTTCTACAATTTTTCTCATCTATATATTACGACACAGTATATAGTAACTTCGTATAGTCCCCATAGGGATTTATTAGGGATTTGTATTGTAACTTCTATAATTTTTCGTATCTGTATATCACGACACAGTGTATAGTAATTTTATGTAGTTCCCATAGGGGTTTGTTAGGGGTTTGTATAGTAACTTCTACAATTTTTCGCATCTGTATATCACGACACAGTATATAGTAACTTTGTATAGTCCCCATAGGGATTTATTAGGGGTTTGTATTGTAACTTCTATAATTTTTCGTATCTGTATATCACGACACAGTGTATAGTAACATCCTATAGTCCCCACAGGGGTTTGTTAGGGGTTTGTATACTGACTTCTATAATTTTTCGCATTTGTATATCACGACACAGTGTATAGTAACTTCGTGTAGTCCCCACAGGGGTTTGTTAGGGGTTTATATAACAACTTTTACAATTTCTCGCATCCTTTCTGGTATCGCTAACAGTGGAATTGAAATATTCTTCATCCCTCTTATTACGCGTTTACTAAGCTAATAATAATGACGGAAATGTTTAAATTTAATTGAAAAATAGAAAAGGAAGGAAAGGATGTTTCAACACGATATCTAAAGCTATTAGTGCCTCTAATCTACTAATAGCTACTTAATAACTGGAACCCACTATAATTACAGGAAGGTTTTATCTTCTAATACGAGTAGCAATAGGCCAATGAAAATAAAAACGAATAAATTTCTTATAAAATAACTGTATATCACGACACAATGTATAGTAACTCCCTGTAGTCCTCACAGGGATTTCTTAGGGGTTTGTATAGTAATTTCTATAATTTTTCGCATCCATCCTGGTGTTGCTGATAGTGGGATTGAAATATTCTTCATACCTATTTATTACGCGTTTACTAAGCTAATAATAATGACGGAAATGTTTAAATTTAATTGAAAAATAGAAAAGGAAGGAAAGGATGTTTCAACACGATATCTAAAGCTATTAGTGCCTCTAATCCGCTAATAGCTACTTAATAACTGGAACCGACTATAATTACAGGAAAATAAAAATTCTTCTCGCAGCTCTTGCGCATCCACTAAATCAAACACTCGTAAACTAGCCGAAACATCGGAACGAGAAACTCGATCTTCCAATAAATGCATTACCACTATACGATCTACTTGTTCATCTTACCAATTCGGCGGCGTTTGCGAAATTTGTACGAGTCGTTTCATATGCCGCTAATTAGCTATTTTCTTAAGCAAAGCTGACCAATAATCGTGGCCGGGAATAAGAGATCAGACCAGCTAACGAGAAGCGCCATTCGCGTGCGTTGGGTAACTCGCAAATGTTAATTATCCATGACTAAGAACTGGCTGTGGAAATCTATAAAAAGGTCGAAATACACGCTGGATCCGACAGTTCGGTTCCTCGGCTCGACGAGCATATTATTAAGGACTTTAACGTAGCGTGCAATCACCGCCGGTGAAATTAATTTTAATCACGGCTAAGCGTGACAGGCATGGATGCACGAAAATTATTACTTGTGGCGGCCCATTCTACTTCGTTCTTCACATGAGCTTCTGTGCATCACGGTGGCATGTCGCATAAGAGAATGTTTCTACGAGAAGCGAGAAAATAATTAAGTATGAAAGTATAATCGATTCGTGGCTAACAAATTTGTTCGTTGTTGATAAGAAAGGTTGCTTCTGGGAATAGAAATGGACACCAATGTCTTCTACGTTTTTAAACCCTTTGCACTCGAGAGAGGCCCTTCAGTCGCCATTTGATAAAATTTATCCCCACAGGGGTTTGTTAGGGGTTTATATAACAACTTTTACAATTTCTCGCATCCTTTCTGGTATCGCTAACAGTGGAATTGAAATATTCTTCATCCCTCTTATTACGCGTTTACTAAGCTAATAATAATGACGGAAATGTTTAAATTTAATTGAAAAATAGAAAAGGAAGGAAAGGATGTTTCAACACGATATCTAAAGCTATTAGTGCCTCTAATCTACTAATAGCTACTTAATAACTGGAACCCACTATAATTACAGGAAGGTTTTATCTTCTAATACGAGTAGCAATAGGCCAATGAAAATAAAAACGAATAAATTTCTTATAAAATAACTGTA
This sequence comes from Eufriesea mexicana, assembly GCF_001483705.2. Taxonomy (NCBI): domain Eukaryota; kingdom Metazoa; phylum Arthropoda; class Insecta; order Hymenoptera; family Apidae; genus Eufriesea; species Eufriesea mexicana. The sequence continues at coordinate 488,361 of NW_016909828.1, forward strand.
TATCACGACACAATGTATAGTAACTCCCTGTAGTCCTCACAGGGATTTCTTAGGGGTTTGTATAGTAATTTCTATAATTTTTCGCATCCATCCTGGTGTTGCTGATAGTGGGATTGAAATATTCTTCATACCTATTTATTACGCGTTTACTAAGCTAATAATAATGACGGAAATGTTTAAATTTAATTGAAAAATAGAAAAGGAAGGAAAGGATGTTTCAACACGATATCTAAAGCTATTAGTGCCTCTAATCCGCTAATAGCTACTTAATAACTGGAACCGACTATAATTACAGGAAAATAAAAATTCTTCTCGCAGCTCTTGCGCATCCACTAAATCAAACACTCGTAAACTAGCCGAAACATCGGAACGAGAAACTCGATCTTCCAATAAATGCATTACCACTATACGATCTACTTGTTCATCTTACCAATTCGGCGGCGTTTGCGAAATTTGTACGAGTCGTTTCATATGCCGCTAATTAGCTATTTTCTTAAGCAAAGCTGACCAATAATCGTGGCCGGGAATAAGAGATCAGACCAGCTAACGAGAAGCGCCATTCGCGTGCGTTGGGTAACTCGCAAATGTTAATTATCCATGACTAAGAACTGGCTGTGGAAATCTATAAAAAGGTCGAAATACACGCTGGATCCGACAGTTCGGTTCCTCGGCTCGACGAGCATATTATTAAGGACTTTAACGTAGCGTGCAATCACCGCCGGTGAAATTAATTTTAATCACGGCTAAGCGTGACAGGCATGGATGCACGAAAATTATTACTTGTGGCGGCCCATTCTACTTCGTTCTTCACATGAGCTTCTGTGCATCACGGTGGCATGTCGCATAAGAGAATGTTTCTACGAGAAGCGAGAAAATAATTAAGTATGAAAGTATAATCGATTCGTGGCTAACAAATTTGTTCGTTGTTGATAAGAAAGGTTGCTTCTGGGAATAGAAATGGACACCAATGTCTTCTACGTTTTTAAACCCTTTGCACTCGAGAGAGGCCCTTCAGTCGCCATTTGATAAAATTTTGAAGCTCGATATTAATTAATATATCAAATTTAAAATAATGTAACATTGCGTGAAATATCGAAATTAAATAATTCTACGTATTAATTATTATACGATTTCTTATTTGCTGCTTACAAAATATCGTCAGCCTTATAGCAGAAAATTTTTCAATTCGTATCCTTTTTTAGCCAAAAAATTGTCGAGCGCAAAGGGTTAATAGTTAAGATATTAGCATATTTAGGTAAAAATATTTAAATAATCAAAACAACTCGTAGTAAACTATTTTAAACAAAAATGGTTGACACTCTCTAGACAATTCTTCTCTCTCTCACTCTTATTAATCGTTACATACCCATATTTCTTCAGTTCTCATATAACTGTTAATAAATGATAAATAATCAATCAATGCTGATAAATAATCAAAGCAACTCGCAGTAAACAATTTTAAACAAAAATGGTTGACACTTTCTAGACAATTCTTCTCTCTCTCTCTCTCACTCTTATTAATCGTTACATACCCATGTTTCCTCTTTGACAGTTCTCACATAACTGTTTTATTCTGGTACATTCTTCTAAATATTTTTTCGAAAAAATCATCATTCATGCTAGAAAATTATCATTTATGCTAGACTGCACTCGCACATATATTTATATCATCGCAAATGAGTTTCATTTATTCAACCTCTTCGCATTTGCACATATAACACCAACACTCACAGCTTCTTCTGTCAACGATTGCTCGCTATATGAGGATCATTGGCAATCAATTTGACATTTTTTGAAATACCGTCGATAATAGAAGAAGTTGAGGAATGGTCGAAGGACCTTTAATTTCGATTAATCGAATATATCTATAATAATTGACGATACCAATATTTACTTCTTTCGACGATTCGAGTATGTAATTTATTTGCATATGTTATCAACTCTTCTCCCTAGAAGAAGCTTGATAACTCGATTAATTGTCAGACGTTTGTTGATCAGTTACGATCATGATATATCGCAATTTCGTTCGTGGAATTGAGGCTTGGACGTGGACAATAATGGACGTGTTGAGTAATAGGCTGTAATTATTTGCATTCGGTGTAAGATAAGTAGGTTAAGCAAGAATGATTAGGGACATTCATAACTCTTTTTAACATTTTACATAATAATTTTATGCTTTCATCTGTTGAACAATTTGAAATTCAGAAAATTCAGAAATTATTCCTGGACCCAACTTTCATTATATTTTAGTTTAGATCATAACTTGGTATGACAGAGTTAAATATTTAAGAATTCTTTTTGATAGACATCTACATATGCCAGGTACTCTACCGAGTTCAAGAAACTCATGGTTGCAACATCTGTCCTCATTATCACCCTCACGTTCCTATTTTTCGAATCCTTGGAGACTAGTTCTCATTTTTTGAACAAGAACCAAATATTCTTTGCACCAAAGGAATGAAATTTTGATCGTAATAATAGAGTAAAGGAGCGAATTAAATTAGAATTATGTAATTAAGCAATGAATATAGTGTTAAAAGTAATTACCAAATAAATTACTCTTGGTAATACAATAGTGTATATCGTATCTAGGAAAATTAATAAAAATTTCTGCATTTATTCGATATCTCGTGTTATTAAATAATTACGTTGAGAATATTTTTTCCATAGATTCGCAAGGTTGTAGTCCTTAGCATGTTCGATGTACACGTTAATGATGTTGCATGATTATGTTCGAGTAATTAGCTCGAGGAAGAGTGATTAAAAGAGAGATTTTTACACCTTTGAATTTTGGTTTTATTACGTGTTATGTTCTACCGCGATTACACCTGCACGAGACTCGTTGACAGCGAAGGTATAAGCGATCGATTATACCATGTGACACGTCATCGTAACTTGACAAGGGACAACGTTATTTTCCATCGTGTCATCGATCTACTCGTGATTAGATCTTCTGTCCATTTTTCTTTTTTTTCTTTTTTTTCGTTAATAGACGTTCTTTCAGTTATCTGTCTACTAATTGGCTGTTTGTAGGCTAATTATCGTTGACTTTATTCAGTTACTTCCTTCAAGATGATTTAGAACATTTTATCTTTCTCTTGCATAAGGATCCTTGCTATAATTCTTAATCAGTTCAGTCATAATGATCCAGGCACTGATTACGTATGAATGAAACATGTGCTCGCGTTTAATTTTATGCATGCTTTTGTGAAATTCTATATTTAGAAAATTGTAATATTTCTAACACTTAAAATCAAGAGCTTAAATCAATCTTCGCGTTCATTATTATGGAATCCTTTGCTTTTTCGCGATAGAAGAATATTATAATCGACGAATAAAAAGTAGATAATTTCAAAAATTGCAGATGATTTAAAAAATTCCGTCGAGGTTTAATGCAAATGCAATCCAGCACTTGCTATTTATATTACAGCAAGTGCAGTAAATTTGTTTTTCAAATAAAATAAAATAAAATAAAATTGACTGTAAAATATCGCGTTAAATTATTTAAAAATTATTTTAATTATTTAAAATTATTTTTATTATTAATTTCAATGTTATAATTGTAAGGAATATTTAAAACGTACTTTAACGAGAATGAAAGGCAGTAGTTGTCCTTTGTTTTGCAGTTTTGTGTCCAATAAAAATTATACTTAGTATGACACACTGGTGATGCTCACTAACTACTGATATCTGCTATGGTTATGTCACTTTAAGTTATGTTTTATTTAAAATCGATCGAGTTATCAGGTTCTTGATTATCTTCATCATCACTACATTTATCTCACGAATTAATTTATGTTCTTCTACTATTATTAACTCGATATCCATGTACTTAATTTACAAGTTAGCAATTCGAGTATCGTATATGTCTAATTCGAGCGATTCAGATACCCCTTCACATGAATCATAGAAACAGACACGCTCCAATTTTTTCCAGGTTAGAAATCAATCCTTTATTATTCCATACTGTATCTTTGGTCGTTAATTAATCATTATAGATTTTAAATTAAATCGATTTTTTTTCTAAATTTTGTCGATTTTAATTTTCAAATTAAGGCGAGAGAATGCCAATTATCACAGTATTTGGTTGCGATACAAATCGGTAATAACGTAATAATTACCGACACTATTTTGGGATAAAAAGTAACGAACTCTAATTTAAATCAATTATTACGAAAACAGAAATGGAATTGATACAAAATTCGGAAATTAGGGCTTTCTCGGATCGAGCGATTTATCACGGAGAAATTAAAGTTCACGTAGTCGAAAGTGCAGATAAACCGGAAGTCCAGATGATCATCATTCTACCACACCTTCAGCGCTAAGTACCAAGTTCGTTTCAACGGAACGTCATATTCAATGGAACTTTGAAGCACTCCGAAACTACACCTACCGAACACGTTATCATCGTCCAACTCTAAGTGCCAGTCCCTTTCAAACGAAAACAAAACTCGAAATTTACAGCGACCGTTTCGAAGCAAGCCACGAAATTTGCACGAACCATTTCCGAAGGGTGCAACCAAAATTTTACGAGCCACTTCAAAACCAGCCATCAAATCTCCATAAATCATTTCCTAACTAACTATCGGATTTCGACTCATCGCTCATTGTTAAACGAGCGACGTACCTCTTTGGAAATAAATTACCAAATCTCTGACAAATATTTTTAGAAGATTTGAAATGCCAGGAATTCTTGAAAGGGTCACGAAATTTTCAAGAAAAATTTCGAAAAAGATTATATCATGTTTCATCAACAATTTCAAGACGAATTATTACACTTTTACCAAAGATTTTAAAAGGAATCACCAATTTTCTTCAGCAACTATCAAATTTTGATCGTCATCACTCTACCACATCGTACAATCATGTTCCACCAAAGATTTCAAGACAAACTACTAGCTTTTGCTAAAGATTTTAAAATGGATTACTAATTTTCTTCAACCACTTCAACTACGAAAATCTTGCAAAGCACAAAAGGAATAACGAAAGGAATAACACATCGTTTGTCAAAAAGCATTTTTCCTTAACAACTATGAAATTTCGATCCATCACTCGTACTCGTCGTACGACAAACCATTTCGAAAATAAATTACCAAATTTTCTTCAAATATTATAAAATCATGTTCCATCATGTTCCACTGACAATTTCAAGACGAACAACTAGCTCTTGTCAAAGATTTTAAAATGGATCACCAATTTTCTTCCACAACTATGAAATCTCGACTCATCCTCCTTGTACGATAAACCTTTTCGAAAATAAATTATCAAATTTTCATCAAACATTATAGAAGATACGATAAATTCTTTTCTTTTCAAAAGGAAGTGTCGATAGAGTCACAAAATCCTCACGAAAAGTTTCAAAAAAATTTCAACCACGTTCTTCAAGACAATTTCAAGACGAACTACAATCTTCTGCCAAAGATTTTTAAAATCGATCCTCAATTTTCCTCAACCACTTCAACTACGAAAATCTTGCAAAGCACAAAAGGACTAACAAAAGGAATTACACATCGTTTGTCAAAAAGCATTTTTCCTTAACAACTATGAAATTTCGACCCATCACTCGTACTCGTCGTACGACCAACGTTTTCAAAAATAAATTACCAAATTTTCTTCAAATATTATAAAATCATGTTCCATCATGTTCCACTGACAATTTCAAGACGAACAACTAGCTCTTGTCAAAGATTTTAAAATGGATCACCAATTTTCTTCCACAACTATGAAATCTCGACTCATCCTCCTTGTACGATAAACCTTTTCGAAAATAAATTATCAAATTTTCATCAAACATTATAGAAGATACGATAAATTCTTTTCTTTTCAAAAGGAAGTGTCGATAGAGTCACAAAATCCTCACGAAAAGTTTCAAAAAAATTTCAACCACGTTCTTCAAGACAATTTCAAGACGAACTACAATCTTCTGCCAAAGATTTTTAAAATCGATCCTCAATTTTCCTCAACCACTTCAACTACGAAAATCTTGCAAAGCACAAAAGGACTAACAAAAGGAATTACACATCGTTTGTCAAAAAGCATTTTTCCTTAACAACTATGAAATTTCGACCCATCACTCGTACTCGTCGTACGACCAACGTTTTCAAAAATAAATTACCAAATTTTCTTCAAATATTATAAAATCATGTTCCATCATGTTCCACTGACAATTTCAAGACGAACAACTAGCTCTTGTCAAAGATTTTAAAATGGATCACCAATTTTCTTCAACCACTTCAACTACGAAAATCTTGCAAAGCTCGAAAGGAAGAAGAAAAGGAATTACACATCGTTTGTGAAAAAGCGTTGGAAAGAAAATCAGCGACTGAGCCTCATCCGCGGCCGAAACTTCCTGAGAAAAAGTTGGAAAAAAAAGGGAATGGAGGCAGGAAGTTGATCGAAAACTGTGCAGTCTGCCGGATCTCTCTCGTGGCAGGCAAGTTCGGGGTCGAGCACCTTTTTGCACCGGCGATCTTCCAGGAAAGTGGCGCCTTTCTCGTGGCGAAAGAGGTCGGTGGGGAGGGCGACGGCGGCGGCACGGCGAATGTGGAGTAGAATCGCATTACGAGCGGGCTGAGTAACGGAGCGGGCGCGGAGCAGAGCGTATCGCGTGTCGTCTCCTCGTTGACGAGCAGTGTTCTCGCGCGGAATATTCCTGCTAGTCAGTCGCGTGCTGACCAGCCAGCCGACCGTGCGTACCGCTCCAACCCTTCTCTCACCGGGTCGCACTCTCACCTGTCTCCGTTTCGTCATCCGTCACTGAAAGTCCCCTGGAAAACTCGCATGACACATCTCCACGCTGTCCACGTGACAAATCCGCGCGTTACGCCGCGAGAATCTGCACCCGAGATCGACCCGATCTCCAGTCTCACCTACCACCTACCGGAGATACCGTATAAGCCACCACGTATCCAACAGTGAAGACCAGTCTGAATGGACTAGTTGATCGAGCATGAACAGTTAACGAGGGCGAGGAAACGTTCTCGCTTGGGAACGCGTGTGCGAACAGATCGATCGAATCAGGGCTGGTAGGGTGGCGTTGAGAGTTGCCAGTGATCGATTGGAACGATAACGCGGCGTGGATCCGGCTAACCGGTCGAAAGGAAGAACGTACATGAGCCCGATCGACGCTCCTTCCCGCTTCATGAGTCGCGTTCGACCGTCTCGGATCTGAGGATCCGATCGACGTCGAAGGGCCCGCGCATTGTTCCCGATTGATCTTCGCCCGGGTGGAGAGAAGAAGAAGAGGAACGATGCTGAACGACAACGCGTGGAAGCACAGGCGGCTGCTTGTCCCGAAGAGGTGAGTTTTCACCTGATCCTCCTTTTAATCCGTGTACTCGAGGTGTCTTCGTTCCACGTTTGCTTTCGGGTTTCTACGATCCTTTGTAGGATTGCGTCTTGTCAGGGTGTGCTGTGTCTTGGAAATTTTGGCTCGGAATCTCGGATATTTTCGGGATTTTTGACGTTTCGGGAATTTCAGTTATTTTTTAGGTTTTTTCACGTTTTCGGGGTCTCGGGTATTTTGGGAAATCTTGGGTACGTTTGACACCCCGTTCCGATCCCAAGAAAAGTTTGTGATCTGACAATTTTTTAAACCCGTATACTCCCAGTGTTCATGTAGCAGTTTAGGATCTTGAATATTTTGGGAAATCCTAGATACTTTTGACATTTCGTCCAGATCCCAAGAAAAATTACCGATCTGATATTTTTTAAAATCTGTTCACCCTGTGTTTATAATACAATTCCGGATTTCAGATATTTTGGGAAATCCTGGAAATTTTTTAAATTCCGTCCCGATCCCAAGAAAAATTTCCAATCTGACATTTTTCGAAACCTGTGTACTCCTAGTGTCTATGTAACAGTCCAGAATCTCGAATATTTTGGGGAATCCAAGACATTTGTGACACCCCGTTCTGATCCCAAGAAAAATTCCCGATCCGACATTTTTTGAAATCTGTTCACCCCTGGTGTTTATAATACAGTTCGGGATTTCGGATATTTTGGGAAAGCCTGGAAATTTTTTAAATTCCGCCCTGATCCCAAGAAAAATTCCCTATTTGATATTTTTTAAATCTCGTGCACTTCTATTGTCTATAATACAGTCGAGAAAATTTTTGAAATCCCGTGCCGATCCCAAGAAAAATTCCCTATTTGATATTTTTTGAATCTCATACGCTCCTAGTGTCATCATGGCACATTTTGGGGTTGGAAGAACAGTTGATAGAGAGACGAGAGAGCATTTGGTGGGAAACGGGAAGATTGGTGGTAGCTTTTGTGTTGACTCGACTGTTTGTTATCTAGATTGAGGATGTTGGGTATGTTTGTTCAGGGATTTTGAAGTTTTTGTTTGGTTATGAAGAGTAGATAGGATTTCATTGTTATTTGGTGTTGTTTCAGTGCCTGTGGTATATCGTTGGATTTTGATGAGGGGTTGTTAGTTGTACTTCCTAATTATTTATCGTTATTATAGTATTAAAATTTGGGTATCAGTTGTTGATGTACTTAAACAGAAATTTCAACGAAATATCGTCATATGGTTAAATCTGTTTAAAGCAACCTCTTCAATTTACCACAACATATGGCGTCAATTGTACGACTTCCTGTGTTTTATTGTTGAAACGGTAACCATGATTACTCTCAAGTGGTTCGGTTCAACTGTTTGTTGCTCCAGACGTCTAGTATGTCACTGTTCGTTTACCAGTAGATCGACAATGGTTATCCATGCGATAAGTTCATTTGGAAGATATTTTCTCGTTATTTATAGGAGAATTAACGAGCTCGAAGCTAAAAGCTAGAAAAATCTATATCATATACCACAGACTCCGCTAATGTGCCATAGAAACGACTGCAGTCATTTTGTTAATCGGACATACTTTGTCATACTTTTCTCTTCACCAGAGAATGGCTTATTTTCGCCTTCGAGAAATGCCTTTCGTCGTTTATCAAAATGGAAAAATTTCACGGTCTGTGGAGGTAAATTTAATAAATCTTTGCTTTAATTTTTAATTTCTGAAAAAATAAAATTTATTTCGTTTTGTTAAAATTCGTCTGAAAAATTAGGTAATTCCGCGAAATTATTCTTCTTCATTTTTACTTCCTATAAAATATTCCTTCGTACTCTACTCTTTCCTCGCAAAAAGATCAGAAGTGAAATACGACGCAATATAGCAGCAATTAAAATAATAATTACAATACCAATTACAATACTATACCAAAAAATTTCAATATCTACAGAAAATAAACAGTCGCAGAATGACAAACAAGGAAGCCAAAAATTTCATTTATCAAATCAAAGAAATCGGAATAAGATAGCTTTCCTGCATATCATTCTTCAGTCACCTATTAACCCTTTGCACTCGAGAGGTGACCTTTAGTCACCATTTCATAAAATTTGGAAGATCGATATTAATTAATATATCAAATTTAATGTAATGTAACAGTGTGCGTGGTATCGAAATCAAATAATTCTACAATTCTATTATTATACAATTCTTTATTTACTGCCCAAAAACGTATTGTCAGTTTTTTAGCAGAGAATCTTTGAATTTCTACTCTTCTCTAGCCAAAAAATCGTCGAGTGCAAAGGGTTAAACACCCTAACCGATCCGTAACAGATTCCTGCAGCCCCGCGTAGCCGATCTTCCATCCCAACTCGTCAGCGGAGTATCGGCAACGGTAACAGCCCTGCAATTATGACAAATCGTTATTAGGTGATGCAATCAGGCAATAACCCATTGAATATTTATCTTTGCGGCATCCCGTTGCGTTCGTACGCGTTTCAATTGAACCCTATCAGAAACGAAGCGAGAAAACGGCTGATGAATCGGCGCTGGTCCCTGCACAAAGCGTGAGAGCCGGGATCTCGTGTCTGAAATCGATTTATCAGACGGCATTCGACGCGTTAAAATGCTTAACCCCGGAATTCCGACGGGTTCAGCAAACGAATACGGACTCCTGTTAATAGATACGTGTCCCTTTTGCTATTACTTTGCTTGGACGCGCTGGATTTATAGTCGGAGGCCTCGCTGTTTCTTTTCTACGGTAGCCGGTGAATTATTAACAACTCGGATGGCTCTTCGCCGTGTACGCTATCTCGAAGGGTCTCTCGTGGCTAACGGGCGGGATCGATTTAATAGAGGGAGAAAAAACGTCCAGGTGATATCGGTTCTTATCGAAAGGTTGATTGAGGTTCATTCGATTCCATGATTTTTCTTGTCGAGCATCGCCACGCTCAGGCCTTATGGGAATGTCGGTTTTACGATGTTTGTGCCTGTGGATGTGTTTAGGGGCGCAGTAGTCGATTAGCGTGAGAGGAGCGATGTTCGATACTCGTTTTCCGTTAGGTTTCGATTTTGTAACGTTGACCTCGACTTCTTCTTCTCGAGCCAGGCGTTTGTCTTGTCTTTTGGTGGCATGGGGAGAAATCGTTTCTGAATCTTCGATGAATGGGAAGTGGTGATGAAGATATTTGACTTGCGTTGGTCATGGTGACGGTGAAGTAGAGTGACCATTTTTCTAATAAATAGTCATGATCACAATCGGTAGATGTTATTTAATATTAGTTGTTAGGACATAAGGGGGAGAGGATCTAAGAGGATACAATATGGAGTAGTAAAAAGTATTTAATTTTCAACATACATGTAGAATCCGAAATCTCTTACAGTTAGTCAATTATAGATATATAGTAATGATATATCAACCCTCAAATTGAGGATCGAATTATTTTACAATTACTATACTAGAATAAAATATGAATACTACCAAAGTACTGTAATTAAATATATAATTGTAGGATTATAATAAAAATAATTGTATATTTAATTATAGTATTTTGGAAGATTCAAATATGTTTATTTAATTAAAGTAGGATCAGGTTAATTTTCCAATGGAAATAGAAACTGTGTTAACACAAAATTTTTCTATTTCCAAATGTTTCAAGTTTTATTGTAACGTTCCTGAAATTCTAAACTCTAATTTTTCTCCTCCAGTTCCATACGACTCTAAAAAATTCAACAGTAGACTGATATTAAATCCATTCCTCAAGATATATCTATCCATCTACCTAATCGATACATCTTCTTACAGTTAACACTAAAAATTTCCATTTCTAAATATTCCTAATTGTATCATAACGTCCTCAAAATTCTAAGTTCCAATTTTTTCTCTCCCAGTTTTCCATAATTTGTAAAAATTTAACGTTAGATCGTCGTTAAATCCGTTTCTCAGGATACACCGTCTATCTATCCTATTTATCCCCCAAAAAAGAAAAATTTTGGGAAAATCGACGCGTTTAGTATAGTCGGTGAAGGATGCAACCGGAAGCGACTCGAGGCGAGCCATCTTCCCACGATGTCGTCCACGGCTTTACGCGAAAAGCTTCATCCATTACACGATGGATTCGCGTAGAATAATTACCCCGAACCACTGTTCGAAAAGTTTCATCGAAGAGGAAAGACGGATCGAGGCATTCCTAAATGACGTTTAGATGCATCACCCGGCTGAGCACGGACGGTGTAATGGATTAAAGGTTATCCAACAAGGTCCGTGCAACTGCGCCGAACAAATCGATCCATCACGTTGATTGGACATCGGAATAATGCGAATTGTTGGGGAATCGTGAACGGTCGATTCGTTTGTGCATTTCAGCCCTTTGTAGATCCGCGATTATTTTCTTCCGCGGACGGGACACCATGACAACTTGATCTCGTTGTCGACGTCCAACCTTCCTGAATGGTACCTGGGATATCCGAAGCGCCGTTCCGTATTATTCATCCCGTGGACGTTCCAATGAAGGGAAATGTTAACTCTTTAATAGCTGTTCCTTCGACAGATACTTTTTATCCGTGCAATTGGAGACGTCTGTGAAGGTGAACAGGATATAATCTGGCTTTACCAGAGAATACGTAGGAATACGACTAGAGTGTATTAGAAAGTGGAGAATTTTTAGATCGGTAGATTACTAGATTATTGGTCAATTTACTGTTTTTATTAGAAAAATTTGTTGTTCTTCGTTTCTTTTTAGTTGGAAGAAATGTAACGTGAAATTTTCTGTCAACGAGGTCAGTCAGAAAAATTTTGGTACAATCTGTTTTTAGTAGAAAATAAGCAGACATGACACTATAGCGTATTAGAAAATAGATAATTTTTAAATGGGTAGATTACTAAATCATTGGCCAATTTACTGTTTTTATTAGAAAAATTTGTTGTCCTTCGTTTCTTTTTAGTTGGAAGAAATGTAACGTGAAATTTTCTGTCAACGAGGTCAGTCAGAAAAATTTTGGTACAATCTGTTTTTAGTAGAAAATAAGCAGACATGACACTATAGCGTATTAGAAAATAGATAATTTTTAAATGGGTAGATTACTAAATCATTGGTCAATTTACTGTTTTTATTAGAAAAATTTGTTGTCCTTCGTTTCTTTTTAGTTGGAAGAAATGTAACGTGAAATTTTCTGTCAGCAAGATCAGTTCGAAAAATTTAGGTAGAATCTGGTATTGGTAGAAAATAAATAGATATGGCACTATAGTGTATTAGAAAATAGACAATTTTCAGATGAGTAGATTACTAGATTATCGGTCAATTTACTTTTTTCTTGGAGAAATTTGTTGTCCTATATTTCTTTTTGGTTGGAAGAAATGTAACGTGAAATTTTCTATCAATTAGATTAATTAGAAAAATTTAGGTATAATCTGTTTTTAGTAAAAAATAAATAGAAATGACACTCTAGTGTATTAGAAAATAGCAAATTTTTAGATGGATAAATTATTATATTATTGGTAAATTTGTTTTCTTTCCTTTAGGGGGAGGGGGGTGAAGCATGAAATTGTCTATCAAATGGGTTAATTAGGAAAATTTGTCTCTTTTCATTTAAGATAAAAGTTAGATGTAAAATTCAGAATTTTCCATAAATTTAGGGATCTGGAACGAAGAGAGTTGTTAAAAGTCGACTTGTAAGATCGGAAATTACTGTCCTTTGGAATTATGAAATTCTATCTACGTAATACTAGAATAAAATTTAAGAGGTAGTAAAATGTCACGCGATATTAAATATTTTATCCTCGGTTTTCGAATTCTAATTTACTTAATGCGATGGAAAAACCAATTACTCAGCGTGGAACCGCAAAACGAGGCAAAGGTGAAGAAAGTATCACCTTTCGAATTCGACGCAAACAAGCCTACAAATTAAACGCTAAATGGCTAGTTTAGTGTCATAAAAGAGTATGGCATCATTGGTCAAAAGTCCTCGACATTCTTCCTCGACCAAATTTCTTCATCGATCTTTGGTTTATTCATGCGAATTGCCTGTGGCATCATAGCAGTATAAACACTTCTTTTTACAAAGACAATCTCTTTTTTCAACAAGTATAATAACCTTCTATTACCAACATTAATAACAAAATTGCAGAATATCTTCATTAATTAAATTTCACAATATCCTTTAACAATTTCATGAAACAAAATTTTCTGAAATAAAATGTAAAGAAGCATAAAGTATCACACCATGAATTTCTTTGTAAATCTATTACCAATAATAAAAATAAAAAATTTCGTGCTAATAAATTAAAATTATATAAATAATAATAAATAATAATAAAGAATCATCGTACTATCTAATAATTACGCGAAATTAAATTCATTTATTAAAACAAGGAATAAAAATAATATATTCTCACGTCGCTAGTTTCTTGATAAGATAATGTGGTGTTCTAATATTCGGATGTATTGTCTGTCAAACTTGAATGGATTTATAACAAACCGTCTGGGATGTTTGGAACAATCGAGTTTCGCGAGAGTCGTTTCACTTGTCGTTGGAATTGTCAGTCTCGTTTAAAACGTTTAGCCTGTCTGGCTGTGTCTCACGAAAGAACTACCGTTTTCCGTAATTGCCTTTGGAACGTCCACTTCTAGCCACTTTCAATTAGACAGATTAAGTTAATTGCTTTCAAAACAGTGCTATTAAGCTTCAATCACCGCTAAGATTTATCACGTTAAACATCTATCGATTCGTCTTTGCCACTTTTTGTAAACGCAGAATTTTCCACCGATCCGAGAAACGAATAAAGCGATCAAAGCGAAGTGGAATGGTGACTTTTGAAACGATTAGCCGTCTGCTGTCTACGTTCTTCCGGCAAATTGGGTTAATTGCGCGCTTTTTCGTTCCACGAAACGTTCTAGGATCTGAAATGTATTTCTCGGGTAACTGTTGATTCCTATTATCCTCGAATATTTTACCTTGAAAACACGGAATGCTTCGTGCAGGTGTTAGGAACGCAGGAAATTAATTATCTTTACAGGAAAAAATATTGGTAATTAATTTAAGAATATTAAAAAATATTTCATATAAGAATAAAATATTTAATATTAATGGGAAAGTTTTCGAAAATATTTTGTGCAAGATGTACAAGCATAGGAAATTAATAATTTCCCTCAAAAAATATTCATAACTAGTAAAAATATGTTTAGGAATATTTTTTATATGAAATATAAAATACGACATAGGAAATTGATAATTTTTCTAAAATATAAAATTTATTATTAATAATATATAATACAAATTTTATATAAATTGTAATTACTGATAACAAAATAATTAAAAGTATTTTAAAAAAGCTTACAAAGTATAAGCATGCAAGATTTATAGGAAAAGCAGCAGATCAGTTTAATTTTTGGCTGCTTTACTATAGGAGAACAAAAGTTCAGTAATTCTGACAAAAATCTGAAAAATCCTCGTTAAATTAAAAATTTCACAAAAACCCAACTCTAACACATCATAAAACCATGGTTTCTTACCCAATAATTTACCCACCAATAATCCCAATAAATATACAAATTTTTATCCAAAACAATCTCTTCGACTTCGCAATTTTAGTACATATCATTATATTATATACAATATTATATATATTCCACCAATTCCATAATTTCATTATATACCATTATACACATACTTACTCACATATTTATATCCACTACCTACATATTACATTCATCATCAGCCAAAAAATTTCATAATTTTATTAAATATCATTATACACATACTCACTCACATACATCAACTACACACATTACATTTATCGTCAACCAACCAATTTCATAATTTTATTATATACCATTATACACATACTTACTCACATATATACATCTACTACATACATATTACATTTATCATGAAGGAAAAAATTTCCCCATAAATGCTCACCATTCTTACAACGAAATCCATTCGAATAACCCCATTTCCACCGACCCCTATCATCCTTATCGCCCAACACCTGAAACCTTCCCGCCCAATCACCCATCCATGACGGAGACCCCAAGAACTCACAAGACTCGGCCAAGAAACGAAAGAATCGAGCCGTGATAAAAGTAACGGATTAGACTGCGTTTTCGTATCTTCTTCGATGCCCGGGGTGAACGACCATGTCTAAGGAGAGCAGAGCCACGTTTCTTATTAACCTAGCCATTTACGAGAATCGAAAGTCGTGTGTGGCGTATCGGTATCACGCGGGGTAATGGCTCCCAAAGGCAGCAATGTTACGGGGCCATTATTACCGCGAACTCTCACTCGCTCGGCGAACGTGACGTGTCTGTACTTTCGATCGGGACCGATTCGTTCCAACGACATTGACCATTCGCGTGTGTTTCGCCGGGTACCATTTTCCAACCTGTCACGATCGCTGGCTAAGTGCTTTCGCGTTAAATCATCCAACGACCCGCGATCTTCTCTCGCCTCGTTTGCATCTTGGCACGAGCCCGTTCTAGTCTCCTTTTGCGCCCCGTTGTCATTAGAGAGTCAGGCCCGACTGGAAAAATCGCGAGAAATTATAGATCCACTGCCTCCGAATTTCGAAAATTATAGAAAATTATCTGGCAACGAAGAAGCTTCTCGGATTAAACTATTATAATAGGGGAAAATAGGTATTTATGCGAAGACAGGTAACACGTTCGAGATTGGTGATAAGAATTCCTGTTTGTAGGAAGCAACGTATTCCAATTATCGTATTACTGATTATTTTTCTGACGAGTATATGTGTAATATCTGGTATTATGCTCTTGTTCCATCATTGAAATACTTTCTTCGTATCTTCGATGCACACCGATTTGCATATGAGTACCCTAGTTGTATATATAGAATGATCAGTTATGTTAATTTTGGTAATAACCGTGGTTATTTTTGTACTCGCGTTATATTCCTTATTTTCATCTATATTTCACAGACTAGGGAGTTTATGCTTGGTAAATAAACAAATAATGCCGTAATATATTAATATATTGTAGAAACGATTTGGATGATGGTATATATATTTGTTTAATAATAAATTAACAGTGATAGAGTATGTGAGTAACTTATCACAACGCTCAACCTACACTTCTGCAGCAACTCTCCTATTACAACTCACAATTGTTAATCCGTAATATATTAATATATTGTAGAAACGATTTGGATGATGGTGTATATATTTGTTTAATAATAAATTAACAGTGATAGAGTATGTGAGTAACTTATCACAACGCTTAACCTACACTTCTGCAGCAACTCTCCTATTACAACTCACAATTATTAGCAACAACAACTCTGGTAACTGACTTCGACAACTCTCAACTCGACAACTACGCTATTGTAGTATTTGGTACATATTTGGTCATGTTGGGGAAAATATAAGAGAAGGAAAAAAGTGATTAGTATACAGTTCTTTTGGAGACAGTTCTTAATACACAGTTATGTAGGATTGGAATAAGTACGGCCCTGAAAGAATGTCAAGTGTGTCTGGGCTTAGAATGAAAGTGACCGTGTGCAAGATTATTGACTGCAAAGAATATTTATGGTAGAGTCGAGTGAAAGTTTAGAGATGCGTCCAGAGTGGTTGAAGTACTAGGCCCACCGAGGTTACGCGGGAAAGGAGCATGATTGGGAAAGAAAACCAGGGTATGGATGACAGGATGAATGGTTTAAATAAGGGTGCAAGGACGCAGGCGAGGCAGTCTCCGTCAGTCTTCAGTCTCCAGGAGTCTTTTGGCAGGCTTGAAGAGAGTGCCAGTATGTAAGTAAGAAGACCAAGTCGAGCGTGCCTGTAGCGAATCTCTCTTGTTTCATAGCCGTCAGTCTACGTACAGGCGTATTTTATTCTATTAAGAAGTAAATAACGCTATTTTAACCAATCCACCCAACGCGATCCTACAGTTATTGGAAGACAGTTCGTTGGACACAGTTCGTTGTACGCAGTCTTTGGTGCAGTTCTTAGTAGACAGTCTTAGTTGTGAGCAGTTAGTTGTTGCAGGCTGAGTTGTCATTGCGTTGTTAAGTTGAGCGTAGTCTTAAGTTGGGAATCGATATAGATTCGTATAAAGAGACGATTCCTGTGTTTCATCATCACTCACACATTGCTAATTTATTATTAACCGTTTGAGTCCCAAGCAGCGCGATCGCGCTCTTCAGTCGAAGTGGCCCGCTCAACTTTGCTGATGCACGTACGTCACATAGCACCAACAAGCGCTATCGCGACGATTGGGATTTATCGACATAAAATTAAACAAGCGCTTTGGCGCCGTTTGGACTTCTTCGCACTCGATTAAGGCAAGCGTTATCGCGCTGTTCGGGATTTTTCGACCGACTTCTTCCAAAAGCCCTTGGGACTCAAACGGTTAATAAATAATTCTATATACCTCCTCCAATCCTATCTCTACAGTATTGACAACTCTGCTCTCTTCGACAACTCTTTAATCCACAACTCTTCCATGACTTAGAACGTCCTTGTTCTTTTATATTTGTAGAGTCACACAGTCTCTACTTGCTGGAGAGTACCTCGGAATACTCAAATTCATTGCAGTCTGTATTTTCTATTCGATTCTCAATAACGCGTAACTCTCGCAATCACCACTCTCGGTCTCAACTCTCTCAAGGACTACCACAAATCTCTAATGACTCCCTCGAAACTCTTCTCTATCTTCCAGAGCGGGCCCTTTTAAGCCCGTCTAGAAGGCAAGAGCCTCCCCCGAAGGAGGAGAAAGCTCCCTCCACGTAACGCTCTGGGGTGGAAGGGATTCCTCCTTCAGGTTAGGCTCTCCGAAGTGTCACCCTCGCGGGGACCCTTCCCGAGAGGTGCCCACGGACGCGTCACTCCCGGTTTACAATGGGGAAAACCGGGGCTGAGCGAGGCTACCTCATATGGCCTGGTCCCAACTTCCCCAGGCTCGTCTGGCCGCCAGACGCTAACGGGACCTCTAGCCTGGGGAAGTCAAAAAAAATCCTACATATTCTTCTTTGCACTATGCACACCCTGCACTCGTTTTCCAATGCCTGCCCCAGCATGATCAAGTATAGTTATGCTATGGGCCTAATTTATTATTAATAAATAATTCTATATACCACCTCCAATCCCATCTCTACAGTATTGACAATTCTGCTCTCTTCGACAAGTCTTTAATCCACAACTCTTCCATGACTTAAAACGTCCTTGTTCTTTTATATTCTTCTTTCTACCATGCACTGCACTCGTTTTCTAATGCCTCAATGCCAACATGATCAAATATGGTTGTGCTAAGGGCCTGACGTACAGCCCAGGGTTTTTCCGACTGATCTGGCCTTCGAACCCTGGGTGACTTTTGTAGTAGTAAAATTAAATAGTGAAGTAAACTCTTCATTTCAGTAGGGGCGATCTGCTATTCCTTTGCGTTATAACTCTTTTAACAACTTCTGTGAAGCTACGTGTACATGCAGTGGAAAACTTGAGATACTACGATATCATCACGCAAAAGGGTTTGTTGTAGCCAATATTACATGGTAATTAAAATCATCCTACGATAAATTTTGGGAATATATTATTTTACGTGTTTTATAGTACTATAATGTAAAATTGAGAATACGTCTTATGTCTCGAATCTTACTTTAAGAACATGTCGAGTACGAATTTCGATTCTATAGGAGCGTTTTCTCTTCTCTCATACGTTTTTGTGGCTGACGTCGAAACTTTTTTAAGACACTGAAAGGAAGTCTTTGCGTAGCTCACCTTTGACATTATCGTGACGATAAAAAATTGAACAATTAAAATTTCGCTGAATCAGAGTGACAGTCCGGGTACGTCTGGTCTAAGTGGACAATGAGTTTGCGTCACAGACGAAGAAGTGGGGTTCCGGAAGACCCACGTGATCGATCTGAGCATGACTTTTGTCAGTGGATGGAGAGGAAGATTATTTTAAAACGTCGGTTTATCGCATTATTCGTTGATTCGAGCAGAAAACGCGACTGTCAAGTTTAATCGGGGTAATCGAGCAATGTATTACTAAATAACGCATTGGTTTATATTTAGTATCATTAGTTATGTAATGGCGACCGCGATCAGAGGCATTGGATTACTTATTTATCTAGTTCTTACATCCACGTCTATCCGAAGGCTATACCTCAGCTGTTAAGAGCAATTTATCTTGTTTCAATAGATGTTACAATCGCGATTACGCAATGTATTTTCTATAAATTATAGGAGTAAATAGGTACAAATGTGGTTAGACATAATTGATAATTTGGGCCGTTTACTGCACAAATCAATTAACTCCACTTTTTGAAAAATCTTAAATTTAAGTGTCGAAGCACTTGGTATAGTCATAACTTTTTATATTTAAGATTTTAATAAATTTAAGATTTAAATTATATTTCAGAGTTTTATTTAAAATTTCAGTGTCAAAGCACTTGGTATAATCATAACTTTTTATATTCAAGATTTTTCAAAAAGTGGAGTTAATTGATTTGTGTAGTGAACGGCTCATTTAAAACAAAAGCTTGTCGAGATTCTATAGTATAATTTATTTACAGATATAATATAATAATATGTATATTGAATATTATATCGGCACTCGTTATTTTATATTCGTTATAATATAAACATTAAATTGTACTAATGAATATCAATTTGCAATATTTTATGCAATATATGTATATAAATATTTATAAATAATAGATATCTATTTTCAGATATAATATATAATATTT